>NW_023270718.1:718245-784803 GCF_011800145.1 Mirounga leonina
CTCGATCCCAGGACCCTGGGATCATGACCCGAGCCGAAGGCAGACGCTTAATGACTGAACCACCCAGGCGCCCCAAGAATATTGCTCATTTATGCCTCACTTGAGGGCTCCTGTGTACCTGGCCCAAGCTGGGCGAAGCTGGGGACCCAGAGGTGAGTCCTGTCTGGTTGGGTGGGGAGAATGGTGCAGACACTAGGGCTGAAATAGGTTTGGGGATTGCCAGGAGCTCAGGGGCAGGAGGAAACAGGAAAACAGAGATCCTCAGGCCCTCTTTACTATCAGGGTCCCCCAAATAAGACCTCCTCACCCCTGGGGCCGATTCCTATGATTTTGGCAGGATTGTTAGACCCTTGAAGGCATGCACACCTTCTGGGTCAGCTGTGAGATCTCCTAAGAGGTAGAAATCTGAGCATCACCCTTCCCAGCTGTGTGACCTTGGGCTCAAAACTTAGCTTCTTCTGGGCTTCAGTCTACTCCTCTGTAAGATGAGGTTGAAAATAGCTCCTTCCCTCATTGGGAAGATCTAATAAGTTCAGACATGTAAAGAGTCCGGGAGAGCAGATGGCACAGAACAAGCTCTCTACAGGAGCTGGCTATCATTCTGTCCTCACCGTCCTTGACTCCTTCCTCCTCTGTTACCTCCTCCCCCTTCATCACTAGGCCAGGTTAAGTTAATCTCTCCAATCAGGCCACTTCTCCGCCATCACTCCCTCAGCCTCAGTCAAGAAGCAGCAAAGCATACATGCAAATGGCATGGATTCCAGGGCCTGGCTGTGGGAGTTCAAATCCTGACCCTGCTACCTCCAGGCTGTGTGAGTCCCCCCCTTGTGCCTCATTTTCTTCTTCTGAACAGTGGGAATAATGGTAGCGCCTCCTCTTAAAAAGTTGCTGCCGGGATGAAATGAAAGAATGTATACAAAGCGCCCAAGACAGTTTCAGGTATATAAAAAGTGCTAAATAAATGCTGGGAATGAATTGTGTCATTAATATATAGCAGCCACCTCCCTGGGCTTCTGGCTTCCGCTCTGCCTCCCTACAATCTATTTTAGATTTTGTGTTGTTTTTTTTTAAAGATTTTATTTATTTGACAGAGAGAGACACAGCGAAAGCAGGAACACAAGCAGGGGGAGTGGGAGAGGAAGAAGCAAGCCTCCCGTCGAGCAGGGAGCCCAATGCGGGGCTCGATCCCAGAACCCTGGGATCATGACCTGAGCCAAAGGCAGACACTTAACGACTGAGCGACCCAGGCGCCCCCCTACAATCTATTTTATGCAATAACCAGAGAGAGCCTTTTAAAATATCAATGACAAAGAGACTGAAGAATCATAGACAACAAACACAGCGTGTGGATCTTGTTTAGGTCCCGATGGAGATACACCAAGTGTAATAAGAAAAAGATATTTATGGGATAAGATGTCTGGCATATAGCTTCAAAATCATCTGGGAAGAGTGGGTGGGAGAAATGAAACAACATCGGCCATGAGTAGGAAATTGTTGATGCCAATGCCGCTGGTATTATTAATGCAGAGAACAATTCTGTTCTCTCACACTTTCTGTATGTTCGAGAGAAAACATTGTTCAGGAAAGGAAAAACAAGATATACATGGGACCATGGGGGAAATGTGATAATGTAAAGAAACGACCCCAAAGTTTGAAAGTTTGGTAATGATACTTTGGGTTGTATTTAAAAGATAGAAAGAAAGTCCTTATTTTTTAGAGACACACACTGAAGTGTTTCTGGATGAAATGTGTGGAATTTGCTTCAAGGACCTTAAGGGGCAAGGGGATGATGGAATAAGATTGGTCATGATGAAGCTGGGTGATGGGCTGGTGAGGGGCTGATTATACTCTTCCTCTTCCTCTCCTTTTGGTTATGTTTGAAATTTTCCATAACCTAAAAAAAAAAGAGTATATGAAAACCCAAACTCATTCATGTCACTTCCCATATTAAAAACCCTCCCTCGGCTTCCCACTCAGCTAGGCCTCTTTCTAACTCCTTGACCTCAAGTTCTCCATGGTTCCCATCAACGTATCTTCCCATCCCAGAGAGTTTCTGGCTGTTAATTCTTTCCAGCATTTATTTGATACAGAGTTATTGGACACCGACTATGTGCTAAGCTCTGTCCTGGACAGAGTGATAAACAAGACAGACAGGTTGTTCATCTTAACAGAGCATATAGTCTAGAGGACAGGTATGCTGTGTTATGTGCATACAAGGGAGATGCGACAACAGAGTAATGGAGGGAAGGGGGCTCCATGAGCTAGGGTGGACAGCGTAGGCCTTCTGCTGTGGTAATATTTGAAAGGAGATCAGACGGAGGAGTCAGACAAGCAATTTGATGGAGGAATGACCTTGGGGGGACAGAGGGAACCGCTAGTGCAAAGGCCCTGGAGTAGGATGGACCATGGCATATACCAGCACTGGAAAGGAAGGTGAGTTTGGAGCATCGAGGTAGGAAAGATTCCCAGGGGCGCCTGTGTGGCTCAGTCGTTAAGCATCTGCCTTCCACTCAGGTCATGATCCCAGGGTCCTGGGATCGAGCCCCGCATCAGGCTCCCTGCTCCGCAGGAAGCCTGCTTCTCTCTCTCCCACTCCCCCTGCTTGTGTTCCCTCTCTTGCTGTGTCTCTCTCTGTCAAATAAATAAATAAAAATCTTTTAAAAAATTAAAGAAAGATTCCCAGAACACAGCATGCTCCTTCCCATCTTGAGCTCTCTGCACTTGCTGTTCTGGGACGACCTTGATCCCATCATGGCCTAGTTCAATGCACAACAAAAACAAGAAGTAGTATTGGTAACGTGTACTGACCACTGTAGGCACTGTTCTAAACTTTCCATTGATTACTGAATTTCATCCTAACAACGCAGAAAGGTGGAGAGACTTGGCCAACCTTACACAGCTAGAAAGTGGCCGAGCCAACCAGATACCCAGGCAATCTGGCTCCAGAGCTCGAATAACCCCACCGTCTAACTCCCACGGCTCCCAGGACTCACCAGACCTTGTGGGTTATCAGACTGAAGACCCACCCAATGCAGGGCATTTTTATGGGCACTTCACGGTCACTCCCGTAGTGGGCGGAAAAGTGCACCATCACGGCCCGGGGAAAGGTGCCAAGCGTGCCATCCTGGGCCTGGCACCAGGAGCTCCAGCCCTCCCAAGAACTCGGGCTGGGATGCTTCGGGAACCGCCGCCTCCATCCCCACACCAACACGAGAACCGCGGCATCGGGGTGGGAGGGGCTGAGATTCTTGAATCACCCAATGGCGAAGGGTGCCGGGGCGCTATGCAAATAACACGTTTTTTATTGGGCGTCAGCCTGCTCGAAGCCTCGCGTCCCGCCCCGCCCCCTCACTAATTGGCCTGCCTTCTTTGCAAAAGCTTTGAGGGGTGAAATGGGCAGCCGGCTCTTCAAACTCCCTTCGGAGAGGGAACTCAGGCTCCCAACGGAATCTCGAAAGGGAGGGGGACAGAGAAAAGGAAGGCGCATATGTTGGGCACTGTCTCAGTGATCTCTAAGCGCAGTTTCTCCGAGTTAGGTCCTGCACGTGCTTGACTCCAGTCAGCCACCGTAGTCCCCGCAACCCGCAGTATACTTTTTTATGGCCCTTCTACCCGTAGCTCGGCGCTTGCTCACCAACTTGCCTGCCTTGCGCACTCACCCCTCCTTCCATTTTTTCTCCCCCGCAGCCCCCTCCGCTGGCCGCGACTGCGCATGCGTACTGACGCCCCCACTGGCCCCGCGTGGGAGGAGGGGATAGAAATGAGGCTGGGCCGAGAAGCTCACGCGCGCTCCCTCCCCTCCCGTCGCTGGGCACGCGCCGGGCCGTGCGGCTTTGCGCGTCCGAGGGCAGCGCAGCAGCTGCAGCGGCCGCTGCGGGAGGGGCCCGGAGCCCCGCCCCCGGGGAGGGGCCTTCCGCAGGTGAGGCGGGCACGGGTCCGGGCCTGGACGCCTGGGTCTTCGGGAAGTGGATTGGGGGCTGGACGCCAGGATCTCCCGGAAAGGAATAGATTGGCGTCCTGATGCATAGGTTCTGGAGGGGCTGCATTGGTGCCTGAGCCTTGGTAGAGTGCATTGGTGCCCGAATGCCATGATTCGAGGCGTGCATTGAGGCCCGGACGCTTGGGATCCCGAGGGAAAAATTCAGTAGGGGTCTCTGGATCGCAAGACACGCCACGTTCTTTTTGCATTTCCCTCTAGGTCTCCCCTCTATCCTCCACGCTGGGGATGAAATTTAGCAACAAGAAGGAAGCGGTTCACGCGGCGTCAATGGACTGAGACTAAACCAAGACTCGGGTAAAGCTACCTATTGGAGGTGAAATCCCGCCCACTGAGCTCAGGCTCCTCCCCTGAGACAGTTGTAAAAGACCCGCCCTCTCCGCTCGAAGGCCCCTCCCCTGGGTCTGAGTTGCTTTGGGTTCTGTCTATATAGCCCCGCCCAGTCCCGTCTTTGCTTCCACGGCTGGGAGGTTCTGTTGGGGGGAGGTCCCGCCCACTCGATGTAGAGGCCTAGCCAGCTCCGCGCTCAGGGCGGCCCCTGAATTTTAGTAGAGGCCCCGCCCACTCGGCTCGAGGGTTCCAACCCCGGGTCTAAGTCGCAAAGGATCATGTTTGCATAAACCCCGCCCGTTGTGCTCTTAGGCTCCGCCTTCGCGTAAGGCCCGCCCTAGCCTTTGGATCCCAGGCTTAAAAAGACCTTGCTCCTGAACAGACTGGTCCCTGATTTTAGGCCCTACAGCCCTGTCCCCATCAGCCTGGTAATCACCGGCATCGCCTACCTCCCTCTGGGTTCCTGGGCCAGCAAGATGCTGGAACGAGATGCAGAGTCCGCGGCCGGGGACACCGATCCTAGTCCCACTTGCAAGGAACCAGTAACCAAGGGAAGAGGTGAGAGCGGTCCCGCCCGTGGGTAGGGGGGCACAGGAATTGAGGCTAAGACAATCATATTTTGAGGGAATCTCAGGGTGAAAGTTTGAAGGCCTAGGGTGATGACCATTTGGGATACTCACAAATATGTTCTGGGGAATCCTACTATTGGCTTTGGGGAACCTCAGTGATTTTTTAGGACTCAGAAAATTAAGGGTCAGGGGGTTTGATATGCGGAATTTCAGGGTGATCACTTGGGAATATACTAGAAACGGACACCTTAGTAGCTTTGGGATTCCAGCCCCTTTGGATGATGCATGGCATAAGGTGGGGAACAGAGACGTGTCATTTGAGGAATCCCAGATGACCCCTGAGGTGTCAAGGTTGGGGTGGGGGAAGGGAAGCCTGGCCTAGATTCAGGGTGTTGGTTGATGCCTGGAGCCCACCAGCCCTCCTGTCCTGTAGCTCCCCACCAGGGCTCGCCGCAGAAGCCCAGCAAGTCGGTTCCAGGGCCTGCCACGTCCGCGGGGGCGCCTTCTCGACCCCGCCGGCGGCCCCCGCCCCAGCGCCCGCACCGCTGCCCTGACTGTGACAAGGCCTTCTCGTACCCGTCCAAGCTGGCCACGCACCGGCTGGCACACGGCGGCGCCCGCCCCCATCCGTGCCCCGATTGCCCCAAGGCCTTCTCCTACCCCTCCAAGCTGGCAGCCCACCGCCTCACGCACAGTGGTGCCCGCCCACACCCGTGCCCGCACTGCCCAAAGGCCTTTGGCCACCGCTCCAAGCTGGCAGCCCACCTCTGGACCCACGCGCCCGCCCGCCCCTACCCGTGCCCCGACTGCCCCAAGTCCTTCTGCTACCCCTCCAAGCTCGCAGCCCACCGCCACACGCACCATGCCACCGACGCCCGCCCCTATCCTTGCCCGCACTGCCCCAAGGCTTTTTCATTCCCCTCCAAACTGGCCGCCCATCGCCTCTGTCACGACCCCCCGACGGCACCAGGCAGCCAGGCCACAGCCCGGCATCGCTGCTCCAGCTGCGACCAGGCCTTTGGCCAAAGACGCCTCCTGCTCCTTCACCAGCGCAGCCACCACCAGGCTGAGCCAGGGGGAGCGTGAGTGAGTCTTCCCCTTGGCTCACGGCGCCCTCTGCCACCAGCCTGGGTCAATAAAGAGGCAGCATTTTTAAGCTGGGCTGTATGGACTTGCCTTGACCAGACAGCTGGCAGGGAGACTGGCCCCACACTGGGCTCCAACTTATAAGGCTGAGGAACTCTTTGCTCACCTGTTTGGGGGGAGGGGAAGGTGTCACCCACAGAAAGTTAGCGCTGGGCCCCAAACCATGGGCTTGGAGCTGGGGTTTGAAAGCAAGCCCTGGCTCTGGTTTTTCCCTATTTATAAGGCAAAAGTAAAAAGTCTGCTAGCATCGTTGGTTGCTGAGGAATGTGGGGAACAGGGTCTCTCCTTATTGTAAGTTAAATTGGTGCCTCCATCTTGGCCATTTGACTGTCCATAAAAAATTTAAAATGTTCACATGCCCGTGTCAACTATTCCACTTCTAGGAACTTATCCTGTAGATAAACTCAAGCACTGAAAAAGGCATAAGGATGTTCCTATGTTCAAAAAGGCATAAGGATGTTGGGAAACCACCCAAGTGCCCATCAAGAGGGGACCAGCTAATGAAATACAATACAGCCATAGAATGGACTATGTTGCTATAGGAAAAAAACTCTATTTGTACAGATGTGGAATGAGTCCCTAAATATACGAAATGATAAAAGCAAGAACAAAGGGCATGCTGCCAATAGTATAAACATTTTTTAAAGCTCAAGCTTATGAGCCGGGGGGCCCTGGACAAGCTTTGTCACTTCTCTGGACTCAGATGCCTTATCTAGAACATGGGAGTGCTAGGAGGCCTTTGTAAGGGCACAAGCATCATCTCTGGCATCACTTCCCTTCTCGGAGCCTGTTTCTTCTGCTATAAAATAAGAAGGAGCTAACAATGGACTGCGCTTCGTTCTTCAGATGTGTATTAAGCACCTATAATGTGCTGGACTCTGCCCAGGGTGGTAGGCACACAGCAGTGAACAAGACAGGCCTGGTCTAGCGAGGGGGAGTGGGTGCTAATCAAGTAGTGGCCCAAAAAAGAAAGAAAGGAAAAAAAAGTAAAGGAGCCAAGTCCATCTTAAAGAACAAAGTAGGGGAGGGAGCCTTGCCCCCCACCCCCACCCCCAGCCCAGGTACCAAGAATGATTTCAAAGTCGTAGGAATGACACCTGTGGTGTTGGCATGGGAACAGGCGAGTGGAAGAGGACCGAGGGCTCAGAAACGGCCCGGTGCTCACAGGAGGTCCTGACAAGTGACAGTCCCCATGACTAGATTAGGGGTTGGCACACTTTTTCTGGAAAGGGCCCGATGGTATGTACTTTTAGGTTTTGCAGGCCACGGTGTCTGCCACAACGACCCAGCTCTGCCCCTGGAGTCCAAAAGCAGCCACACACATTATGATACACGAATGAATGTGTGTGGCTCTAGCCCAGTAAAACTTTACAAAATGGTAGCTGAGCTGGATTTTGCCTATGGGATGTAGTTTGCAGATCTCTGCTGTAGGTGAATGGGGCAAGGACGGGCTCATCTGTGAATGAGCTGAGAGATCTGGAAAAAAATTAAGTGGGATCCTGTGGAGGCAGAATAATGGTCCCCCAAAGAGGTCCACGTCCTAATCCCCAGAACCTGAGTATGTTAGTTTACATATGGCAGAAGGGGCTTGGCAGATTTGTGATTAAGGATCTTATCTTGAGATGGGGAGATTATCCTGATTATTCCAGGGGGCCCGATGTAATCACAAGGGTCCTTATATGGGAAAGAGGGAAGCAGAAGAGTCAGAGGGGATGTGACAATGGAAATGGACACCAGAGGGATGCAGGGCCATGATTCAAGGGACTCAGGCAGCCTCTAGAGACTGGAATAGGTAAGGAAATGGATCCTCCCCGGAAGGGACACAGCCTTGCAGACACCATGATTTTAGGCCACTGAGACAAAAGTTGGGACTACTGACCTACAGAACTATAAGCAAATACATTTGTGTTGTTTAAGGCTACTAAGCTTGGGATAGTTTGTTACAGCAGCAATAGGGAACATACAGATCCCGATCTCATACCATACACAAAAATAAGTTTCTGGTGATTTAAGATCTAAATTTGAAAAACAAAATGGAAATAATAAAGGAGAATATCTTTGTAACCTCAGAAGTACAGAAAGAATCCTTAAGATACAAGAAATGTACATCATAGAGGAAGAGACTGGTAGATTTGACCATAAACAAATCAAGTTACAACTATGGCGAGAGATACAGTATTATGAGTGTATACCGGGCACATACTATTATATAGAGGGTTAGCAAAGACCTTTTTGAAGAGGTAGAGTTTTACTTGTGATCTGAAATGTGCAGATGGAATGAGAGATGGTTTGTGGAATCAGGGGTGGCACCGGGCAGGCGAATGCAAATTAGCAGGCCGCTAGACCAGCCGCTAGCTAGACCCAGTGCACTGGGCAAGGCCTTGGGGAAGGGGTGGGCGAGGAGGAGGATTAAGTCCCTCCATGCCAGAAGTGCGCTTGCTATCAAGGTTTACATACAGAGCGGACTTGGAAGATTTCCTCCACAGCAACACACCACCATCAAAGTTTCAGGGACAAATGCATTTGCGAGGTGTCGATCTGGTCCAACCGTTGACGTAGAGATGGGGCAACAGGCCAGGAAAGATGGGATTTGCCTGCGTCCACACAGCAGGCCAGTGCTGAGCCAGGGCGGATCCTGAGTCTGTGACACGCTGACCTCCCGCTGCTCCTTGTATAGGTCAAGCCGGTTCCTGCCTGGGGGCCTTTGCACCTGCTTTTCCTCCACCTGGATAGTTCCCCCAGACTCTCCCTTATTTCTCCCAAGTCCCTGCAGAGGGGTCAGTCCTCTGACACACCTTCTCCACTGACCCTCTCTGAACCACGCCACCGTGTCCCATGGCTCTGTAACACTGCCCTGTGTTCGTGCTCAACGCTGCACGACACACTCACGGTCTCTCCACCAGCGGAATGTCAGCCCTGTGAGAACGGGGCCTCGTGTCTCTTTCTCACACCGTAGTCCCACCGTCTCACACATGGTGGGCGCAGTAGGCAGAGTAACAGCCTCCTAAAGATGTCCACATGCTGATCCCTGGAACCCATGGATCTGCTATGTGGCAAAGGAGAATTAGGGTAGAAGGAATCAAAGTTGCTAATCCGCAGACTTTAAAACAGGGAGATTATCCCAGATCATCCAGGCGGGCTCGGTGTAAACACAAGGATCTCTGAAGGTGGAAGGAGGAGACAGAAGAGGGCGTCTCAGAGTGAGGTGGCGTGAGGAAGACCACTGGCCACTGCTGGCTTTGAATACGGAAGGGGAACTGGGGAAAAGACAAGAACGCAGATTTCCCCCAGAGCCTCCAGAAGAAGCACTGCCCTGCCTACACCGAGTTTCAGTCCCTTTTGGACTTCAGACCTCCAGACCTGGAAGGTTATAAATTTCTGTAGGTTTAAGACATAAAGTCTGTGGTAATTTGTTACTGAGCTCTGACTGCCCTTTGCTCTGCTCCAACCCCCTCCTGACCTCCCCAGCTCCAGGATAATGTCCAAGCTTCTCAACCTGGCGTTCGAAGCCCCTCAGGACAGCCCTGTCCTTTTGCTTCGACAGTGACGTGAATGTTCTTCATCTGTGTGCTCTATTACAGCTGCCAGTGGGCACCTGAATGTGGCCAGTGTGACCGACAAAGTAAACTCTTCCCTTCACGTCACTGTATTCATTTAAATAGCTACCCGGGTCCAGGGGCTACCGTGTTAGCATAGCTGCAAGGACTATGTCCCTCCTTCCAGACAGATCCGCCCCTAAAGCCTCTTAAGCAACTGACCCCGGGGAGCCAGGCTGGTTCCCACGTCCTGGCCTCTGCCCACACCATGGCCCCTGCCTAGAACTCCGTCCTAGCTTCCGCCCGATTCCCTAACACCCCGCTCAGTTCCCAACTTAAATGTGGTGGATGCTCGAAGGGCGTGATTAAAATACCCCTCCCCCTGTTCTACCACTGCGCTGACAGTTCTACAGCCACTTCTGCAAGCCCTGGAGAAAGGGATGCCTGGCCCAGGGGAGCTGAGACGGACTTCAAGAGAGAAGCACACCTCACGAGCATCCAGACCTCCAGCCCAGGACCAACAGAGGGACAAACAAGACCCAGGAATGGGCTCAGAGGGCGGGAACCCCAAGTCCCTGCCACCTGCCCCACAGGGGAAAGTGGCCAGGGAGAAGTAACAAAGAGCTCCCTCCCTACCAAACCCCTGATAGAGAGCCCGTCAATTCTTCCCAGGACCCCAGGGCAGCCAAGATACCTGACCCTCAGAAGAGAAGCAAAACCCAAACACATGACAGAAAGCTGGGAGCCTCTAGGAGGTTCAGGAGACTTCTGAGTAAGAGGGGCAGCTGCTCCAAACCAGGTCACCTTTATTAAGCTCATCTTGTGTGTGTGCGTGTGTGTGTGTGTACACGCATGCATATGCATGAAAGCACATACTTTAGGCCTGGGGCACCACCCCATAAAGCTGGTGCGGAAGTAACTTCTGCTTCTCGTTGCAACTGTAGATCCATCGGGGGCGGACAAACACCAAGGAGGGGTTGTCCATCAGGGCCTGCAAGGCGGAGCGGGGTGCATATGGGAACATGTGAGTGAGGAGGGGATGGAGGTGACACAAGGACGGGTTGGGTGTCCCTTTCCCTGCCCCTCTGGAACTCACCTCTTCAAAACTGGGGTCCCACTCCTGTGCTGTGATCACAAACTGGACCCTGTCGCTCATGTAGTCCTCAAGCTCCCTGGCAGGAGAAGGAGGGAAGCAGAGAATCAGTGTCCCCTCTCTTGACATCCTGGTCCCCAACCACTCTCCAAGGCTACCTGCGGGCCCCCGTTATTCTCCCCTGTGCCAGCCTTGCCACAGCCACAATACCGAGGGCTCCCACTGCTGCTGCGCCTTCCAGAGGCCGGGCCGGGGGGAGCCTCATCTTAGAGAAGAGGAAGAGAGGGAACGCTGCTCGTCCAGGGCGGCCGAGCAGAGCGAGCAGGGCCTGTGCCCATCCTGCAGGGCGTGCCCCTTCTCCGTCTTCCCGATCACTTTCCTTCCCACAGGCTAGCACCACCTCTCCCTACCTGCGCCCCCACCCCTGCACACTGACCCATTGAAGGCTGTGACATATCGGCTGAGCTTCCGCCGCTCGTCCCCAGGGAACTCTCCGTACAGGAAGAAGTGTTTGCCCTGGAAGAAGTCTGCAGGGGAGAGGGTGGAGGAGGCAAGTGTGAGGCCCCCGGAGTTTCAAAGCCCCAGCCAGGAGCCACAGAACACTCGGAGCAAGACGGGAAGGAGGCCGGTACAGCGGCTGGAGAGGGGTGTTCATGCAACCCTGGCAGAGCCGTCCAGGACAAACGGTGCTTCTCAGCCAGGCCTGTCAGAACCTTTCTGGGAGCTGGGTGTTTTCCAGTACCTTCTCGGGCTCTGACCTTTAGGACGGCTCTTTTCTTTGTTCCATTTTAACATGGTTCTCCAAACCATCAACTTGCTGATGCCACTTTTGGGGCTTTGAAGGATCAAAGTACTTTCCTGCCCATCACCCACAAGGAGCCGGATGGAAACGGCCTCTTCCAATCGCCATTGACCCTCACCTCTGTTCAGACCCTGGCTGCCCAGCTTCTCCCTCCATGCTCTGCTGGTCAAGGCTCTGACCCCTGCCTCCATCCCATGCCCCCTGCATTCGTGTTGGGGTGACAAACAGCAATGCCATCACCACCTAGGTCGCAACAGAGATCAGTGCCCACATCATCTGTATGCCTGGGTGACCTCCCATTCCAACAAAACCAAACCTGCGGGGCAGGTGAGGGAGGTGCTGTTCGCACTTGGAAAGCCAAAGGGGGTCACACCCGGCAGAGGACTGTGATGGATGTGGTCACACCAGGAAGTCAGGAGGGGAACAGAGGGAAGGCATGAGAGGATGCCTGTTTCCTAAGGCAACAAGAAGGTAGCAGAGGCAGGGAGTATGGGCGAAGGAGGTGGGGAGACAAGTCACAAGTCGTGGGGAGCAGCCACGATCCGAGAGCTGGCTGGGGGGCCACAGCTGAGAACTGAGAAAGACAAATCCCACTTCGGGAGGCAGGGAGAGATTTCCTACCTGGGAGCTCAGGAACTGGCAGGTCAGGAGACTCTGGGGGACCCTCGTTGTCTGTGTTCTCATCTGTGGATCCTGCATACGGGTCCTCGCCATTCTCCCCCTGGTCAGGGGGCTGCTTTTGCTCCCTTTGCTCGGCCACCCTGGGAGAGTCAAAGGGGGTGGGGGAAGAGCATGAAGACCAAATCGCCCTCCACCCAAGCCTGGGGCCACCTCGACTCCCGAGCCCCACCATACCTTCTCAGCTCATCCTCGGTATCCCCAGAATCTTCTGCCCCATTGCCCTGTTCTTCTGTAAGTGGAAGCTTAGTCAATGCAAGGCACGTGCTTGGCAACCCTCCCTCCCAGCCTTTTTCCCCAGCACAGATGCAGGCATGCCAACCCCCAACCTCAACTGCCCTCCAGATCCAGTTATCTCAGACCCTCAGCCTTCCCTCCCCCAGATCCATTGTCTGGGATCTAGCCCCTCCTCCCTTAGATGCAAGAGTCTGGGTTTCTAGCCCCCTCCTCCCTCAGACAGGAGTCCAGGCCCCCAGGCCCTCCTCCTCCCTCAGACCCAGGAGTCCAGGCCCCCAGGCCCTCCTCCTCCCTCAGACAGGAGTCCAGGCCCCCAGGCCCTTCTCCTCCCTCAGACCTAGGAGTCCAGGCCCCCAGCCCCTCCCCCTCCCTCAGACCTAGGAGTCCAGGCCCCCAGGCCCTCCTCCCTCAGGCTCTGACCTGACTGCTCCCCCTCAGTGTCGGTATCTTCCTGGGGCCCTGGTGAGGCTGGTTTGGTCTCTTCTGGGGTTTTGGGTCTCTGAGGTGAGCTGGGTCCTGCTGCCTGAGGGGGCTTGGTTTTGGTCTGGGGGCGCTGAGGAGGGAGGGGGCAGCATGCGTATGAGTGTGTGTTCTTGCAGAAGGCAGGAGTGGAGAGTCTGGGGTACCACAAGAGACCCATGTCCTCCTCCCACTGCACCCTCCCCCACGCCAGGGCAGGAGGCATAGGACCTTTTGGGGAAGCTTGGGGGCTTCATCCCCGCTGCTGCCGCTGTGGGAGCCCCCTTCATCCTCACTGCTGGAGCTTGGCCCTGCCATGAGATACCTAGGGGAGGAATCCGGCCTCAGACAAACAGCATATCATGCCCTTCAGGGGAGATGGGGTGGGGGGAGGGTGCTCAGGAAGCCACAGTGACTGGCATGTACTAATCGCTCAGGATGCCCTGGCTTCCAGCTCTGGAAGGGCCCCACTGAAGCTGTCAGGCACCGCAGCCACCCCCAACAGAGACCTCACCTTCGGGAGGGCAGCCGCCGCCGCATTCGGTGACAGTCCAGCACCCACTCTTTCCGCACGATGCGGCCTCCGAGGCCTAGGACCTGGCTGTACTTGGGGGTGTTGGCAAAGGCACAGCTGGTGGGGAAGCAGAAGGGAGGGTGTGGTCAGTCAGGTGTGGTCTGAGCGGGGAAAAGGGAAAGAGAGACAGGGACGGGGGAAAAAGAGAGATAAGTCAGAGACAGAGAGAAAGAGATGGATATGAGAGAAACAGAAAAAGACATTAGGAGACCAAGGGAAAGATGTAGGAATCAGAAAAAGAGGCAGAGGATACAGAGAAATGAAGAGACAGAGATAGATGGGTAGACAGGCAGACAGGGAGAGAGAGAAAGCAAGATGGAGGAGCCAGAAGGAGAAGAAGAAGCAGTGGGGAGCAAGGAGAGGAGGAGGGCATAGGCCTACATGAGGTGGGTGCTGTCTGGAGTCCAGTCCGGCCGATACTTGGCCCCCAGCTCTAGGGCCTTGTCCCGGAGCTCCGAACGGAAGGGGTTCTGGAAGCCACTCAGCACCACCACCACACCCTGAAGGATCTTCCCCAGCTCCTGCGGGCCAGCTCGGGATCCCCTGGGCTCAGTGCCTTCTCGGGTCTTCTCTGGCACTGTGCCTCGTGCTGGGGCAGGGACTGGGGTGGTGGCCAGGGTGCGGGTGGGAGCTGACACTGGGGAAGACAAAGAGTGGATTCATTTAGTACTACTGGGACTAAACCCAGCCCTCCTCCCTCAGACCCAGAAGTCCAGGTCCCCAGCCCCTCTTCCCTCAGACCCAGGGGTCCTGCCCCCAGCCCCTCCTCCCTCAGACCCAGGAGTCCAGGCCCCCAGCCCCTCCTCCATCAGACCCAGGAGTCCAGGCCCCCAGCCCCTCCTCCCTCAGACCCAGGGGTCCAGGCCCCCAGCCCCTCCTCTGTCAGACCCAGAAGTCCAGGTCCTCAGCCCCTCCTCCCTCAGACCCAGGGGTCCTGCCCCCAGCCCCTCCTCCCTCAGACTCAGAAGTCCAGGCCCCCAGCCCCTCCTCCCTCGACCCAGGGGTCCTGCCCCAGCCCCTCCTCCCTCAGACCCAGGAGTCCAGGCCCCCAGCCCCTCCTCCCTCAGACCCAGCGGTCCAGACCCACAGCCCCCTCCTCCCTCAGACCCAGGAGTCCTGCCCCCAGCCCCTCCTCCCTCAGACCCAGGAGTCCAGGCCCCCAGCCCCTCCTCCCTCAGACCCAGGGGTCCAGACCCACAGCCCCCTCCTCCCTCAGACCCAGGGGTCCTACTCCCAGCCCCTCCTCCCTCAGGACAGAAGAGCACAGGCCCGTACAAGAACAAGGAAGCCAGCACTCACATTTGGGTCTCTTGACGGCAGGTGGTGAGGGCTGGGCTGATGGTTTGCTGGGCGTCTTCCCTTCTTCTTGGTTCAAATCCAACTTTCTCTTCCCTTTGGGGGACTCCTGAGGCTGAGGGGTTGGGATGAGTTGAGGCCCCTAGCCTCTCTCCGCCCTCTCCACCCCCCAGGGTCTGACTACGTCACCTTGGAGGTGCTGCCCACTGCCCTGGACACGGGAGAGGCTGAAGAGGTGGCGCTAGAGGCCTGCAGAGTAGCAGCGGCATAGCTGGGTCCGGCCGGGTCACCAGCTGCGGCTACCGAGGGAGAAAGTGGAGCCAGGGTGAGAGGGCTGGGCCCTGAGAGCCTTCCGCTCCTACCCAGGGGACAGAATGTTGTTCCCAAAGCCCAGTAGTGATCCGGTCAGTCCAGGCCCCCAGCCACCTCCTCCCTCTGACCCAGGAGTCCCTAGGCTCCTCCTCCCTCAGACCTTCAGGTTCCAACCCTGGACTCCCTGAGGACTCAAGCTGCCACACTTACCTGGGGAGGTCTTATTGATCCGGCTGAAGAAGAGGGCCCCGGGTCTCAGGGAGTTGGCACCCTCATCCTCCTCCTTCACGCGGAACTGGCCAAGCTTGGTCACCTTCTAAGGTCTCACAAGGTCAGCACAGTGAGTGGCTGTTGGCAGGTGGGGGTGAGGCAGTAGGGAGAAGGCTCTGGGGGTAGGTGGGTAGAGCTTACCTGGGGTGAGGCCTCTGCCTCCTCTTTGTCTGGGGGGCTGTGAAACCGTATAAAACTCAGGCCATAGGCGGAGTCCTGGGAACAGAGGGTGGGGGTCAGGAAGTCTGGCCAAGGACAGAGGCCTGACCCCAAGCCCCTTTCACCTGGCTCTTTCCCTCTTACGGACACACATGTCTAGGGAGGTGCCCAGAGGACAATGATGACAATAATAACATCAAGCTGCTAGTGAGCCCTAACTCTGGGCTGGGCTCAGCTGTGAGCCCTTTATGTGCACCAGCTCCGTTAAGCCTCATGGCAAGTGACAGAGGCTGCTGGGGGTCCGAGTGAATCCTCTCCCGCATGCCCGAATTCCTGACCACAGAATGGGAGGGAGCACTGTGTGCCACTTCTGGAACACAGAAATGCTCCAGGCTCTTTCCCACTCTGCCGGCTGGACACAGAGCCTGGGTCCCTGGATGACCGGACAAACATCCCCCAAGACAGGTCCCTGGGTAAGAAGTCTACCTCCACTGTGTGGTGGACATATGTCATGACATACTCAAGTCTTGCTGTTACCAAAGCTTAGCATCCCTACCTCACAGCAACCCTATGAGGAGCAGGAAACTGAGGTCAGAAAGGTTAAGTCACTTGCCCAAGGTCACATAGCTAAGAAGTGGTGGACTCAGCGTCTGATTCCAGATCCCGTGATGGTAACTGTTAGACTGCTCCTCTGCCAAGACAGCTGCCCCCTTTCCCCATTCCCCTCTGAGATCCTGCAGTTCGCCCTTCCCAGACATCCTCTAGGGAATGAAGCATCACCTATGAGAAGGATCGCAAACCCCTTCAGAGGCCTCTGGGACCCAGCCTCCTCCCAATCCCCTGGGGAGATCAGCTACCCCATCCTCCCAGCCCTCTAGGACTCAATGCTGGCCCCTCACCTCGCTCCTTGCCCAGGACCGAGGACCCTGCACCCCCAGTTCCCGCCCCAGGTACCTTGCTGTAGGGCTGGCTGCAAACGATTTTGATGCGGTCCCAGCGCTTCTCCGCTGCTGCCCGGACCAACTTGTCGGGCCCGAAAATGCGAACACGGTTGGGGTTTGAGCCACTGCGGCTCTCGGAAGGGGACATAAAAGATGAAGTGACCAGCAGGACCTGGAAGAAGGAACATCGAAGGAGAACCAGGGCTGGCTGCCTTAAATGACACCTCCTGGGGCCGGGAAAAAAGCAGGGGCCTGAGCAGGGCTTAGGGAGTCACCAGATCCAGCCTGCACCTCCACATGTCTCAACGCCTCTCTCTTCTCTTGCTTCTGGGCCTCAGGTCAGTTCCTCCCTGACACAGGCCCCAGAGGGATCCCTCCACTTCCAGGTCTAAATGAACCCCCTCCAAATTCTTTCACAGGGTCTCCTCTATCTGGCCATAGAGCCCGCTACCGGGCCTTAAAGAACCCTCCCAGCGGAGAATAATCACAGTGACTGGCATAATGTTCAAACACCTTTTGGAAATGCACAGCTGAGTTCACGGAAAGCAGAGGAAGTATCGGGGAGTCCAGGCACAAGAGAGCGGAATCCAGAGAGCTAGGAGAGTTGCACCTGTTATAAGTGATTCTCTTGGGGCTCAGCGCTGGGATGCTGGGTGGGGACATGGCTGCCTCTTCGACTGCTCCTTCTCGGGCCCTGCCAGTAGGGGGAACTATGGAGAGGCTGCGAGGCAAAAGGAGGGAGGACGGATGTGCTCCCCGCTTCTTGAGGCTCCAGTGAGCATCACCCCTGGTGTGCTTCTGTAGCAGCCCCTCCCCAGGGCAGCCAGCGAATCTGGTTTCAGCGTCTTATCACCTGCGGAGCTAGCGTCATCTGGCCCCTCTCAGGGATTCCGGCGCCGGCTCCTCAGGGTCTGAGTTTCAGCTCTGTGGAACCCCACTTCCAAGCTTCTAAGCATTGACGTTTCAGGAATTCCAACAATATCGCTGTTTCCCTGACCCCAGGCGTGGCAGTTGCTCGCCGCATTACTCCTTCACCACACCTCGGTCTTCTTGCCTCTCGGGTTCAATACGTAGCTGCTAATTCTTTAGGTTAAATTCTCAATTTCAATAACTGGTGTGGTTTCAGTCTCTTGGCAGGACCCTGACTGATAGGGTGGGTGGCACTGAGGTTGGTGTTTGCCGGGGCTGCTGACTCTGGGTGCCAGAGAACATAATTTTAATGGGGGGGGGGCGGGTAGTGGAGACGGGAACAGAAGACAAAGCCGGGGCTCCAGCAAGGAAGAAGAGTAGCTCAGAGACCATCACCAATTCATATGGAGCTTAGCCCCCTCAAAGGGCAACACCCTCCGTGAGTAAATTAGGGGAAAATGTGCCTTGTGGAGTGTCAGTGGGAGGCCCTCACTCTGGAGGACAACAGAGAAAACATGAAAACTGCTCTGGAGGAATCCTAAGCACAAGTCTGTACTCTCAAGGATTTGGAGCAAAAAATTCACATGAGCTATCTGCATGGAAAAACCCAAGCTGAAGACTTTAAGTGGTCCTGATGTGGGAAACAAAGGCAGGAAAAAAATTATTAAGTTTCCTTACTACCTACAGCCCATTGACAAGTCCTTGAGACAGGCAGAGTGACATTCCTCTAGGGACTCAGCTGCCTCGATGTTAATACTTTGCTAAGGGCAAAAGGCAATCTTAGCCTGACCCCTAGGATCCTGTAAATCTACTTTAACATACAAAAATTCCTTTGGAAACTTCCTTTATCTCTACTCCCCAAGATACATGTTGGCAGTCATCCTCCAAGCATATGACCCACCGATATACATCTGAAGAGTCTCATGACTGAGTTTTTACTAAAATAAATGACCTTTTCCTAACAATAGCTAGCCTCCTCAGGATCCTGGAAACCTTGTTTCCAAAATAACTGGGAGGCTTACGCTCTCCCTAACCCCTTCCGAACTTGAAAGTATATATTGGGCCACTCCTCATGACCCCTTCTGCCCCGGGGTCCTGTCCCTGTGCTTTAATAAAACCATCTTTTTGCACCAAAAACATCTCAAGAATTCTTTCTTGGCCGTCAGCTTTAAACCCTAACATTTTTCCTACAGCAGACCCATGTATACAAGATCACCTGAAACCGTGGCAGATCCTCTTTGGAGGAATGTACTTCAAACCAAGTCCTCAGAGATTTCCCACAGACACATTCCTAAAGAACAGCGGTTAACACACACACACACACACACACACAAAACCATGAGGCATATGGAAACAAGCAGCAGAAACCACAAACTGCAGCGCGCCTGGGTGGCTCAGTTGGTTAAGCGACTGCCTTCGGCTCAGGTCATGATCCTGGAGTCCCGGGATCGAGTCCCACATCGGGCCCCCTGCTCAGCGGGGAGTCTGCTTCTCCCTCTGACCCTCCTCCCTCTCATGTTCTCTGTCTCTCATTCTCTCTCTCACAAATAAATAAAATCTCAAAAAAAAAAAAAAAAAAAAAAAAAACCACAAACTGCAGACTCAGACTCATGAAGGCTGCATACATTGAAATTCTCAAACACACAATATAAAAGTATATTTAATAGTTTAAAGAAATAAATGGAGTTCCTGATGGTATGATGAAGGGACAAATGAGAATCAAACGGACCAGGCAGTTCTGAAAAAGAGTGGAAGAGCTATGTGCCCAACACTAAGGGATAAACCATGATTGGTCCAAGCCGTGCAATTAATTCCCTCTGCCAATGGCCGGTCGGGGTCGGGCACATGACCCAGTTGGCCAATGTGATGGTAAGAGGAAGGCTGCTGGCGCCTTCTGGGAAAGATCTTCCTTCCTCATTACTGAGAAACAGGATGGAAGACAGCCACTGAACTCCTGCCATTCCACTTCCTCCAATCCCTGCTTTGGGTGCTACTAGGTGACGGATGGAGCAGCAGCAATCCTCTTGTAACTGTGCGGACAAGTCCAAAGAATCAAGAGGTGCCAACCAAGCACCCCGACTGCCAGATCAACTCTGGGTCTGCCTAATGCTGGACTTCCCTCCCAAGGAAACAATAAATATTCTTACGCAGTGAGCCAATTTGAGTTGGCTATGTTCTGTTTTACTTTGTGTTTTCTCACAGACATGCTGTGAACTTTGGTGAAATCAGAAAAGAAAGCCTTTTGCTGAGAAAAACATTGAATCTAACTATTGGCCTCTTTGTGCTCAGCTCTGATTATGAAGAGGAAACAACAAAGACAAAGACAATTCTACAGAAAGAAAGCTGTCTCCCTGGCCTTGACTTTTTTATAAAAGGCCTGACTTTGAGCCGACAGGGGAGCTGATTTGATCACCCAGTGACAACAATGAAGGGGCAATGCGAACTATGGCGGGCAGCTGCTACCCATACCACCAGGTAGATGTCCTCACTCCTCCCATTCGTTGGAAAAAGAAAACAACTCTAGTTACCCGACTTTTATTATCCGACACTGTATTTAAGGTTCTAGGGCTAAACCTTTATTCTCTAGACTATGTTAACCTTGAAAGCTTATGTATTTCCCTTGTAGAATTTGGAGGAGGAAGAAAAGAACAGGTTGATCTTGCAGGAAATGGTATTAGTTATTACACGAGGTGCCTTACACTTGATTTGTACAGGCAACCCCAATGTGGACCAGCCCTGCTCTGCCCTTCAATTTCATTTTCTTTCTGGACTCCTCCAGCCCCATCTGTTCTCTGGGTGGAAGCTAAACAACACAAGTCCCAGGGTCTTTTTTTTTTTTTTTAAGGTTTTATTTATTTATTTGACAGAGAGAGAGAGAGAGAGCACAGGCACGGGGAGCGGGAGAGGGAGAAGCAGACTCCCTGCTGAGCAGGGAGCCCGATGCAGGACTCAATCCCAGGACCCTGGGATCATGACCTGAGTCAAAGGCAACCACTTAACCGACTGAGCCACCGAGGCATCCCCCAAGTCTTTAATTCAGTCTTGGTTAGAAGTTATAATAAAAATGCAGGACTCCAGCAGAAGTTTAATCAAAATTCTTGAAAGAATGGGAGACTTTTGGGCATCGGCATTTTCAGAATTTGAAAAGATAAAGCCCCGACTGCCATTCCACCTTGCTAGACAGATAAGAGGGCTAATAATAAACATTCACCTATAAAGATATAATAAAACTGTAACTAAAAACGCACTTATTCAGTTTTCATCATTACAAATAGAATTTTGATCCAAATCTGTTTGCCAAGAACAGAGAATTTTTTTTAATAGTCCCCAAAACTGCTGACTTTGTTAAAACAGTTAACAAGCAGGGTTTCTGGGACTGGGTGACTCTAGTGCTTAGGGAGCCTCTGTAAATAAACCCAAATCTAAGCCAGAATCAGAAAATGAAATGCAAACACAATGAATCATAAACAGCCAACTAAATTTCTCAAGTCTGAGAAAATGAAATTCAAGAACCACTATTTTAACAGCCAAATAACTAGACTTTCCCAAACAAGACAACTGTTTAAACTCTAGCCAATTTGGTTTGCTTCAGCGTCTTCTCTATAAAAACCTCTGCCCTAGCCTGCCCACAGAACACCCCTAATCATTTTCAGTTTGAGCCCCCGAGTTGAATTGTTTGTTCAAATAAACCTTCAAAATTTCATGTGCTTCAGTTTTTTTTACAACTTATATAATCTTTGAGAATGAGAATGTTTGCCAAAGGAAAACCGCATTTGTGAAAATGTACCTCACAGATCAGAAAAAGCACTTGACAAAATTCCATGCATGTTCATGAAAAAAGCTCTCACCAAAGTAGTCTAGAGAAGAATGTCCTCAGCCTGACAACACACATCTATAAACAAATCTCCAGCTGACATTGTATTTCATGGTGAAGACTCACCACTTTGCCAGTAAGATCAGGAACAAGACAAGGATGTCTTACTCTCACCACCTCTATTTGACACTGTACTAGAGATACTAAGTGTGATAAAATGAGAAAAAGAAAAAAAAAAGCATAAAGATTAGAAAGAAAGAAAACTGTCTTTATTCACATACAATGTGATTGTCTAGGAAAAAAAAAAAAATCCCAAGGGATCTACACAAATCCCATGGGATTCTCCTATAAAAATTAATCACTAAATTTAGCAAGGTCACAAGATACAAGGTCAAAATATAAATATCAATTTTATTTTTATTATGCTATCAACAACTGGGAAATGAAATTTAAAAACATATCATTCAGGGGCACCTGGGTGGTGCAGTTGGTTAAGCGTCTGACCCTTGGTTTCGGCTCAGGTCGTGGTCTCAGGGTCATGAGATCGAGCCCCACGTCAGGCTCCCTGCTCAGTGTGGAGTCTACTTGAGATTCTCTCTCCCTCTCCCTTGGCCCCCCCCCAAATAAATAAATAAATATTAAAAAATGTATCCCTCAAATAGCATCAATAATTTAGGCAAGAATCAATAACAGATGCTGAAATTAGTGCATACAAGTTTGTGGAGTAACAAGATATTTATATAGCCTCAAAGTATTTCCCCATAATACTTATTCATTACAAAGGGCAAAAGAGTAATTTTACAGTGAATGAGCCTGGCCCTCACCACCTTAACAAAAGGACCCAAGTTACCACCATCAGTAATAGAGCAAGTCAGTGGCATGTGCTCCTATCTGATGCACCGAGAAAAACACAACATTACTTCTGTGGTGTTCTGGCCAAAGGTGTACAGCCTACATGTAATCATCAGGAAACATCATTTTGTACAATGAGTGATATTTTACAAAGTCACTGACCTCTATCATACCAAAATGTGAGTGGCATAAAATGACAAGAAAGTCACGAGAACTGTTCCCAGGGAAAGGAAACCAAGCAGACATGACAAATCAATGCAATGCATGATTCTGAATTTTCTTTTGCTATTAAGAACATTATTGGGCTGATGAAGAAAATCTGAATAAGGTCTGAGATCAGATGACAAAGTACTAGATCAAGGTTAGTTTCCTAATTTTGATTAATTGTACTAAGATTAAGTAAGAGAATGTCTGTCTTTTTAGGAAATATCCACTGTAGGGAATAGGGATAACACAAAATCACGTATGCAACTTACTTTCAGTTCAGTAAAAAATATGTACCTATGTGTTAACACTTGGGGAATCTGAGTGAAGGTTATAAGGGAATGCTTTGTACTACTTTTGCAACTTTTCTGTAAGTCTGGAATAAATGAAGTTATTGACAAGCTGGTTTTATAATTTACATGAAAATAAATGCTAAGGATCTAGAATAGTTAAGAGACTATTGAAGACCAAAATTGGAAGTCCAACACAATCTGATTTCAGTATTTACTATTAAGACAGTGTGGTATTGGCACAAAGATAAACATATGTATCAATGAAACAGAATAGAAAGTACAGAAATAAACCTACACATATATAATCAATTAATTTGCAACAGAAGAGCCAAAACAATTCAGTGGGAAAAGGAAAATCCTTCTTTCCTTTTTTTTTTTTTTAAAGATTTTATTTTTAAGTAATCTTTACACCCAATGTAGGGCTCGAACTCACAACCCTGAGATCAAGAGTTGCATGCTCCACTGACTGAGCCAGCCAGGCACCCCAAGAAAATATTTTTTTAGAGTATTTTTAATAAACATTAAAAAACAAAACAAAACAAAACAAAAACAGGAAAAAAAGGACCTTGTCCTCTACTTCACACAATATACAAAAATTCATTTGAGATGGATCAGAGATCTAAATGTAAAATCTAAAATTATAAAGCTTCTAGAAAAAAACACAGAAGATGGTGGCAGGCAGAATCATGGTGCCCCAAAGAGCTCCATGTGCTACTCCCTGGCACCTGTGAATATAACAAGAGAGACCTGGCAGATGTGATTAAGTATCTTGAGATGGGGAGATAAGCCTGGGTTATCCAGGTGGGCCCCGTATCATCACAAGGGTCTTTATAAGAAAAAGCGAGGCAGGAGAGTCGGAGTCACAGAAGTGAGGATGGAAGCACATGTTAGAGTACTGTCATCGCTGCCTTTGAAGATGGAAGGGGCCACAGGCCAAGAATGCAGGCGGCCTCTAGAAGTTGTCGTAGGTAAGGAAATGGATCCTCCCCTAGGGCCTCAGGAAGAAACCCAGCCTTGCTGACACTAAGATTTTAGCCCACTGAGACTGATTTTGGACTTCTGACCTCTAAAGCTGTGAGACAGTAGGTTTGTGTTACAGTTTTAAGCCACTGAGTTTGTGGTCATTTGTAATAGCAGCAATAAGAAATTAGTACAGGGAATATCATTATGACTTTGGGACAGGCAAATATTCCTTACAGAACACAAAAGGCACTCAGCAGTAAAAAAGAAAAGAGTAAAAAAAAGAAAGTAGTAAAAAAAAAAAGAAAAAGGAAGGAAGGAAGGAAGGAAGGAAGGAAGGAACTTTAAAAAACCTAGATTGATTGGACTTCATCAGCTCCATCAAAAGGCACTGTTAAGATAATGGAAAGGTGGGGTGCCTGGGTGGCTCAGTCGTTGAGCGTCTGCCTTCGGCTCAGGTCATGATCTCAGGGTCCTGGGATCAAGCCCCGCCTCGGGCTCCCTGCTCAGCGGAAGGCCTGCTTCTCCCTTTCCCACTCCCCCTGCTTGTGTTCCTGCTCTCACGATCTCTCTCTGTCAAATAAATAAATAAAATCTTTAAAAAAAAAAAAAAAAAAGAGGGGCGCCTGGGTAGCTCAGTTGGTTAAGCGACTGCCTTTGGCTCAGGTCATGATCCTGGAGTCCCGGGATCGAGTCCCACATTGGGCTCCCTGCTCAGCGGGGGGTCTGCTTCCCCCTCTGCCCTCTTCCCTCTCGTGCTCTCTGTCTCTCATTCCCTCTCTCTCTCAAATAAATAAATAAAATCTTAAAAAATAAATAAATAAATATATATATATATAAAAAAAAGATAATGGAAAGGTAAGTGCCTGGACCGTGATGAGCACTGAGTGAGATACAGAAATGTTGAATAATTACATTGCACACCTGAAACTAGTATAACACTGTATGGTTGTTTTTTTTTTTAATTTAATTTATTTATTTGACAGAGAGAGACACAGCGAGAGAGGGAACACAAGCAGGGGGAGTGGGAGAGGGAGAAGCAGGCTTCCCGCGGTGCAGGGAGCCCGACGCGGGGCTCGATCCCAGGACCCTGGGATCATGACCTGAGCCAAAGGCAGATGCTCAACGACTGAGCCACCCAGGCGCCCCAACACTGTATGGTAATTATACTTTAATTTAAAAGAATTTTTTTAAGATAATGAAAAGGCAAGTCACAGACTGGGGGAAAAATCTGCAACACATGTATCTGAAAAGAAAAAATAAATAAACCTATGCATGACAAAAAGACGTACAACCCAATAAAAAACAAGCAAAAGACCTGAACAGACACTTCATAAAATAAGATAAATGAATACTAGTAAGTCCGTGAAAGGTAACACGATGTCACATTACTTGTCAGGAGAATGCAACTTAAAGCCATAATAAAATACCACCATGTGGGACACCTGGGTGGCTCAGATGGTTAAGCGTCTGCCTTCAGCTCAGGTCATGATCCCACGGTCCTGGGATCGAGCCCCACATCGGGCTCTGTGCTCAGCAGGGAGCCTGCTTCTCCCTCTCCCTCTGCCTGCCTGTCTGCCTACTTGTGATCTCTCTCTCTCTCTCAAATAAATAAATAAAATCTTAAAAAAAAAAAAAACCCACCACCACATGCCATCTGAATGGCTGAAATTTAACAAGTTAACAACTGGCAACATCACGGACAGGTAAGGATACGGGGCAACTACAACTCTCAGCTTCTGCTGAAGAAAACGTAAAACAGTACAACCACTTTGGAAAACTGTCAATGTCCAATAAGGTTAAGACATACATCTACCCTAAGACAACGCAATTGCACTCTTAGGTATTTACCCAAAAGAGATCTCCATGCAGAGGCTTGTACAAAAATGTTCACAAGCAGCTTTCTTCATAATCGTCAAAAAGTGGCAAAAGCCCAGGCGCCCATCCACGAGAGAATGGAGAAACAAATTGTGGTCTCTGCCTGAGGTGAATGCTACTCGGCTGACATGCAGTATGGAAGAATCTCAAAAATACAGGACATTGACTGAAAAAAGCCAGCCACAAAAAGAGTACGTACTGTAAAATTCCATTTATATGAAATTCTGCAACAGGCAAAGCTAGTCTGGAGTGACGGAAGAGACCAGAGGATGCCTGAGCTGGCGAGGGTGGGGGGACGGGGAATGACTGCAAAGGGGTGCAAGGGACCTCCCCGGGATGCTGGCAAGGCTCCACGTCTTGACTTGGGGGCCGGTCACACAGGTATACAGTTGTCAGAGCTCCTCGACCCATACACTAAGATCTGTGCATTTTACTGTTTGCAAAATACACTTCAACTAAAAATAGTTTCTCACTGCAAGGAAAAAAACTCATCTTGTAAGAAACTGGTTTACTGTTTACTTAAAATTATAAACTTGCTTTTCCAAGTAGGTTTATTTCTACCCCAAAACATTTTGTGGATTAGCCAGCTGGTTAACTATGATGTCACCAACCCAGCTCTAATGAATTCAACCAGTAAGAAAAGGATTGTGCCAACTTTTAAAATATTTGTAATAGAGCAGGGCGCCTGGGTGGCTCAGTCAGTTAAGTGGCCAACTCTTGATTTTGGCTCAGGTCATAGTTTCAGGGTCCCGGGATACAGCCCCACATCCGGCTCCAAGCTTAGCAGGGAGTCTGCTGGAGATTCTTTCCCTTCCCCTCTGCCCCTCCGCTCCTCACGCTCACATTCTCTTTCTCCCAAATAAATAAATCTTCAAAAATAAAATAAAATAGGGGCGTCTTGATGGTTGAGTCGGTTAAGCATCTGCCTTCAGCTCAGGTCGTGATCCTGGGGTCCTGGGATCGAGCCCATGTCAGGCTCCCTGCTCAGCGGGGAGCCTGCTTCGCAGGGAGTCTGCTTCTCCCTCTCCCTCTGCCCTTCCCCCCGCGCTTGCTTTTTCTCTCTCTCTCAAATAAATAAAACCTTTAAAAAATAAATAAAATAAATAAAATAAAATATCTTTAATAGAGCAAAAGGCATTCTTTCTTGTCAACATTTGTCCCATATAAAGTGACTAACGGGGCGCCTGGGTGGCTCAGTTGTTAAGCGTCTGCCTTCGGCTCAGGTCATGATCCCAGGGTCCTGGGATCAAGCCCCGCATCGGGCTCCCTGCTCAGCGGGAAGCCTGCTTCTCCCTCTCCCACTCCCCCTGCTTGTGTTCCCTCTCTCACTGTGTCTCTCTCTGTCAAATAAATAAATAAAATATTTTAAAAAAATAAAAAATAAAAAAAAAATAAAGTGACTAACAGAGGCATCCCAAACAATGCGGAATCTCGATTCGCCAGGACATCTGTGAGAACCTCTGGGACCACAGAAAAGCAGGTTTGCCCTCAAGCAGTGGCTGCCTCTTAGACCAAACAAGTGTGCCCGGTTGTTCACAGCCCCCTCCCCGAAGCAAACGCGGGTCTCTGCCCTGGTGTGCGGTTTATCACCCGTGCCTGCTCCTCCAGGGGGCAGAGGGCAGTGGGACTCACCCAGGAGGCCCTGGCGGGAACGGGGCTGAGGGCACCTGGGGCAGGGATCAGCATGGGGCTCAACTTGAAGCCCTGCTTACCTCGTAGTCTTGCTCCCCAGCCCCTGCAGCCGAGCTGCCCACCAGCACCTCCACGAAGGCTGAGCCGTCATTGCCGATGTCCACGCTGTGTATCTTTTCCTCCTTCTCCAGCTGTGGGAGGGGAAAGCCCACTGTCAGGGCCTGCTCTGCCCCTGGCCTCACTGTGGGCCCTCGGGAGAGGTCTGACCCCCAGCTGGGCTGCCACGTCCCCTCGCAATGTCCGCTCTGTGACAGTGGGAGCCAGGGTAAGGGGTGTCACCGTGTCCCCCGTGTGTAGCACAGGGCATGGCCCAGAGGTTGGAGCTCAGGAGATCTTCCCTGGATGAATGCATGAGCCCCCATGCTTGCCTCCCCAACACCTCCAGACTCCGCCAGATCGGTGTGGAACCTGCTGCCATGGAGCTCTCCGTGGTAGCACCTGCCAGGGTTCCAACTTCATTCAAATAATCATGCACACAAATGGCACATCTATCCCCTCTCCCCCCCAGTCACACAGGACTCTGAGGAAGCTCCCCCCAGGTAGGGGCCTGGTGTGGTTTTGCTCACCATGGCTTCCTGGGTTTGAATCCCAGCTCTGCCATACACTAGCGAAATGGCCTTGTCAGCCAGTCTCTGGGAGCCTCAGTATCCTCATCTGTAAAATGGGGATAATCACCAAATCCAGGAGTATACACACAAATACTATGGCCACACTACACAGCATGTAGTAGACACTCTGCCCCGGTCAATCAGGAGGCACTGTTAGTCAATGCTCCATAACTACTTTCTAAAGGAAGGAAAGAGCTATCTATGTGGAGGAAGGCTCCCCGAAAAAGGGTCTGCCATTCCCATCTTGACAGTTAAAGGCACAGAAAGCCGTGTGGGGGTGGAAGGCAGTTAGGAATGGAAGATGCAAGTCGGCTCTCCAGTTCGGGGCTCTTCTCTTTGGCTTCTAGAATGACAAGTTATTACAGCACTCAAAGGTACCTAGTCCACCGCCCCCAGGAGCATCCGATGCTCCAGTCGGCCCTGTCACTCGCCCAGACTTCGCCTACATGCCGCCACACACAGAGACATCCCTACAGGGGAGGAAGGAGCCTGGACTTGGGGTGATGCGAGCCTGGGTTCAAATCCAGCCCTGCCATTTCTAAGCTGAGCAAGCCCGGGGGCCGTGCAACCTCTCTGAGCCGCGGTTTTCTTCCGTGTGGGATGGGCGGGCTGTCCTTATAACCCTCCTCCTGAAAGGAGCTGAGATGACTCACGAAAATAACAGCCACAGTAACACCTGCAGCGAACACTGAAGTGCTCACGTCGTACCGGACACGCAATACATGCATCCCCTCTCCTCACAATGGCTCACTTAACACACGAGCGAACAAAGGCAGGAAGCGGTTATGTAACTTCCCCAAGGTCGCACAGCTGGTGAGTGGCAGAGCCGGGCCTGCAGCCCAGGGAGGTTGGCTCGAGTCCACGCGTGCTCCTCCACCCCATCACGAGCACGCTGGAGAAGGAGGCGGTGCTGAGGGAAGGGGCTTCCCATGGCAGAGCCAAGCTGGCCTCCTGACGGCTCCCGCTGCCTCCACAGCTCTGAGCCCTGGGACGGTGTGCGGTGCTGCCCAGGTACACAGGTCCTAGTCTGACTTCTCAGCCTCCTGCCACACTTGATGGCTCCCCTCCAGCCACGCCAGCCTTCCTTCTGTCCCAAGAGCACAATGGCTCCTTTCCACCACAGGGCCTTTGCACCTGCCATCCCCACTGCCTAAACCACTCTTATTTTTCTTCAGTTATCACCACTTAATTATGTAACTACACTTTTTATTTGCATCTGTCTGGCATCTGTTTCCCCCACCAGACTTTTAAACTCCATGAAGGCAGAGACAGTATCTAAGTCATTCCCCACTGTGTTGTGAATGCTGAACAGTGTCTGGTCCTTCCCAGCTCTGCATACTTAGTCTGTGTGACCCTGGAGCAAAGAGTTTCATTTCACCCCTTGTGTCTCAGTTTCCTAACCTATAAAATGGGCACAGTGACAACTTCGAACTCAGAGAGTCGTTGTGAAGATTCAAATGAGGGATACATAAGAAGCCCCTGGAATAGTGCCTGCCATAGAGCAAACGCTCCTAAATGTCAGCGGACACTGTTCCCACAGGAACTTCAATACGTTCCTGATGGATGGATGGACAGATGGACGGGAAGCGCCTAGTAACCATTTGCTGAAGGAACCAATGCCCCGAGTTGTAACTCGGGCTCTGCCCTCCCTGACCAAGTGGCTTTGGTGAGGCACTTGCCTCAGTGTCCCCATCCTGTCACAAAGGAATCATCGTGGCCAACACTTTCAGATTCTCCCTGTGTGCCGGGGGCCTGGTGTATTCGTGTCCCACTGCGGCTGTAACAGATGACCGCAAACTCACTGGCTAACAACAACACCTCTTATAGATCTGCAGGTCAGAAGCCTGAAACTTGGTCTCACAGGGTTTCAATCCAGGTGTCAGCGGGGCTGCATTCCTTCTGGAGGTTCTAGGGGAGAGTCTGTTTCCTTGCCCTATTTCCAGCTTCTAGAAGCCACATGTGTTCCTCAGCTTGTGGCCCCTTCCTCTGCCTCCGAAGCCGGCGACGGCATCACTCCGGCCTCTGTTTCCCTCTTCATGTCTCCTTCTCTGGTTGTCCTGCCTCCCTCTTTCCTTATAAGGACCCCTGTGAGGATGCTGGGTCCCCTCCTATCCTCCAAATAACCCAAGCTAATCTCACTACCTCAAGATCCTAAACTTCACCACGTCCATAGAGTCCCCTCTGCTGTGTAAAGTGACACATTCCCAGGTTCTAGGGATCAGGACGTGGATGTCTTTTAGAGGCCATGACTCTGTCTATCACGATTGGCTAAGCTCTTCGTGGGCCGGGCATCCATGAATCCTCACCTCACAACTACCCTTAGGAGGAAGGGCCTGTTACTCTCCCGGTGTTACAGATGGGCAAAGAGGCTCAGACACGTTAAAGAAATAGCTCACATGTCACACGTGGCTAATGACGGAGAGAAATTTGACCCAGCAGCTGCCTGCCTACAGCCCCACACTCCTTCTCAACTCCCCTATTCCAACCCTCGAGGTAAAAAGCCAACATCTTTACCTTTCCCACATGACAAAGCACAAGGCTCAATCTGTATTGTGAGTGAATGATTTTTTTTTGCATATATTAACTACTTGTACTTTAAACACGCACATGTGTTTCTTCTTTGTGTATTTCTTGTATTTCTTCTTTGTGATAAAGAATTTCCGGCCACAGTGTTCACATATCGAGACAACCCAAACATCCATCAATTTATGAGCGGACATGCAGCATATGGTGTACCCATGTGATGGAACAGAAAAGGCTGACACACATGACAACACATAGGAATCTCGGGTGTATGCTCGGTAAGAGAAATCAGACACAAAGGTCATAGCGTATGATCCTGTCTATGTGAAAGGTCCAGAACATACAAATCTACAGTGACAAAAAGTGGATCAGTGGTTGCCGGGGGGGCAGCTTGGGCAGCGGAGGGAACAGGGAGTGACTGTTGAATGGTGATGGGGTTTCTCTGGGCGATAAAAATGTTCTCGACTAGTGGTAGTGACTGCAGAACGCTGTCAAGATGCCAAGACCCACTGAATTGTACGCTTTACATGGCTGAGATGGTGAATTTCATGGTATGTGAATTTTATCTTAAAAAAAAAAATTGGGGCGCCTGGGTGACTCAGTCGTTAAACGTCTGTCTTCGACTGAGGTCATGATCCCAGGGTCCTGGGATTGAGCCCCGTGTCGGGCTCCCTGCTCCACGGGAGGCCTGCTTCTCCCTCTCCCCCTCCCCCTGCTTGTATTCCCTCTCTTGCTGTCTCTTTCTCTGTCAAATAAATAAATAAAATCTTAAAAAAAAAAAAAAGCGAGGCGACCAGCCTCAGTTGGTTAATCGTCTGACTCTTGATCTCAGCTCAGATCTCAATCTTAGGGTTGTGAGTTCAAGCCCCACGCTTACTTAAAAAAAAAAGTAAGTGTTCAGCGTCAGCGGTTAGGAGACGAGCTCAAGCATGAAATGCCGGTCATCCGTGGCCAGGTTCATGTGCACCTTTCTCAGGAAGACATAACTCACGACAGGAAAACAAATGGGGCTGGGAAGGCTCGCAAAGTTCCTGAGAGACATTTTGTTAAAAAATTGTTCCACGTCCAGGAAAGGCAAGGTTATGCACCATTTAAAGGAATCAGGTATGGGTGCCTGGGTGGCTCAGATGGTTGGGTGTCTGCCTTCGGTTCAGGTCATGATCCTGGGGTCCTGGGATCAAGCCCCACATTGGGCTCCTGGCTCAGCAGGAAGCCTGCTTCTGCCTCTCCCACTGCTCATGCTCTCTCTCTCTCTGTGTCTCAAATGAATAAATAAAATCTTTATTTATTTATTTATTTATTTAGAAAGAAAGGAATCAGGTAGAACTTTACCCCATGCCAGTGGATCTCCAAGATCTATTGTTATTTGAAAGAAAGCAAGGGGGGAGAACGGTGCATATACTATGTACTTGGTGGAAGAGGTGGACAAACTTGTTTATGGGTGCTCAGTGACCCAGGAGGGCCACGTGAGAAACTGCCAACAGTGGCTGCCTATAGAGGGAACAGGACAGGGTGGAAACAAGCAGGGAGAGGAGGGTGTAAACCCTTTTGTGCCTTTTAAATTTTGCACCATATACATATAATACTCATTCAAAAAGTTAATAAAACTGGGCGTCTGGGTAGCTCAGTCAGTTAAGCGTCTGCCTTCGGCTCAGGTCATGATCACAAGGTCCTGGGATCAAGCCCTGTCGGGGACTCTGCTCAGCGAGGTGTCTGCTTCTCCCTCTCCGTCTGCCCCTCCCCCTGCATATGCTCTCTCTCTCTCTCTCTCAAATAAAGAAATAAAATCTTTTTTTAAAAAAAAAAGTTAATAAAACTGCAATGGTATTCTCCAGCTATGGAGTACTACACAGAAATGAGAACGAGCCATCCACAGCTACACCCACCAATGTGGATCAGCGTCACAAACACCAGGGGCACCTGGTGGCTCAGTTGGTTAAGTGTCTGCCTTCAGCTCAGGTCATGGTCCTGGGGTCCTGGGATCGAGCCCCACATCAGGCTCCCTGCTCGGAAGGGGAGCCTGCTTCTCCCTCTCCCTCTGCCTGCCGCTCCCCCTGCTTATGCTCCGTCTCTCTCCCTGTCAAATAAAATCTTTAAAAATAAAAAAAGTCACAAACATCAGGCTGAGTGACAGCAGCCACAGACATCTATCCTGCGTGCTTCCATCTATATAAAATTCAAAAAGAGGCAAAACGAATCTGTGCTACTAAAAATCAGGACGGTTGCTACCCTGTGGGGCGAAGGGACAGGAAGGAATGCAGGGGGCCTGGGGCCCGGGCCCGTTCTGTGACTCGGATGTGGATGGCGTGTAGATGGGGAGTACGTGGCTTGCAGTCTGTGAGGATTCACTGAACAGTGCGCTTCGCTGTACACCTGTTACAAATCAAATAAGCGAAAAACAATTGAAAACGCCACGAGGGCAAAGCCACTGAAAAACCACCACAAAACGTGCACCACGCTGCTGTTAAGCATTTCTTCTAAAGAACGCATGTCAGCGGGGCACCAGAGCTACCTGGACCTCGTCCCAGCCATGCCCTCCGGCCCAGGAGCGGTTAGCCAAGAAGCTGGAACTCCCCTCCTGGGAGTAGCTGATGGGTTATCCTCGGAGCCTCCGTCAGCTACCGCAAACAAAAAAGGTGTGTGGCCGTCACGAGCAGAGGGTTGAACCCTGTGTGGCAATCCAGATGTTGCATAACATGGTTGGGAGGAACACTCCACAGATTAATCCACACGCATCTGTGTCCGGAAAGGTCTGCCTTTCCACTCACTTGACAAGAACCAGAATTAGCATTAGATGAATCTGGAGTCACCCTGAATCCTGGCCATTGCCAAATGCAATCAGATTGCCCAAAGTGGGGGTGCCTGGGTGGCTCAGTCGTTAAGCGTCTGCCTTCGGCTCAGGTCACGATCCCAGGGTCCTGGGATCGAGCCCTGCATTGGGCTCCCTGCTCCGCGGGAGGCCTGCTTCTCCCTCTCCCATTCCCCCTGCTTGTGTTCCCTCTCTCGCTGTGTCTCTCTCTGTCAAATAAATAATCAAAATCTTTAAAAAAAAAAAAAAAGATTGCCCAAAGTGTCTCTCATGTGGGATAAATTAACAGTCGCTGCGATGCCGCTTGCCCCCTGCGCTTTATTCTCAATGCGGAAAGCAGGATTCCATGAGAAGCTAAGTTCGCTTCTGTTCCTCCTTTGCTCAGAGCCCTTCAGTGGCTCCCAACTCATCCAGAGTAAAAGCTCAAGTACTTACAGTGGCTCTCAGGCCTTCAGCGTGTTGGGGGCCCTCCACCTCCGCCCCATTAGCTCATCTGCTTCTCCCCACCTTGGCTAACTCCACTGCACCCACACTGGCCTCCTTGCTGTTCCTCCAGCACGCCAGGTGCCAGGCCGCCGCAGTCTGTGTTTCCTCCCAGATCTTTACATAGCTCACTGTGCTCAATGTCACCTGCTCAGGGAGGCCTTCCTGGATCCCTATTAAAAGAAAAACCTCTTGGGGCTCCTGGGTGGCTCAGTCGGTTAAGCGTCTGCCTTCAGCTCAGGTCATGATCCCAGGGTCCTGGGATCGAGCCCCGCATCGGGCTCCCTGCTCCGCTTCTCCCTCCCCCACTCCCTCCCCCACTCCGCTTCTCCCTCCCCCACTCCCCTGCTTGTGTTCCCTTTCTCACTATCTCTCTCTGTCAAATAAATAAATAAAATCTTTAAAGAAAGAAACACTTCCTGTCACTGCCTCCTCCTCCAGCTGCAGCATTCCCCTTTCCTCTTAAGGGTTTAATGTTACTCCACAGCAGTCACCATCCCTCTGACGCTCTTTACATATTGGTTTGTCAGTCTTTCCCTCCTAACATGAAAGCTCCACACGACTGACATATTTTGGTCTCGTGCTGTCTGCTGCTGTGTAGCTCCAGGACCTAAAACAGTGCTTGGCCTATAGAAGGCGCTTCATAAATAATTAGTGAACGAATGGACATAAGAATCCATTCACTCCTGAGTCTATAGGTCCTGCCCCTGTGCTGGCAACTTCCACACCTCTGTCTCCATCCAGGTCCGGTTCTGATTCCTAACTGCCACCTGGACCTCAGTCCCAAAGTCACGGCACGCCTGGACATTCCAGCTGAAGGTACACCTTCTCAAGCTGCCCCTTCTCTGGGTTTCCCATTTCAGTGACAGCTGCAATATCTCCCTCAGTCTCCCAGACCAGAGAACCCTGTGCTTTGCTCTGGCCCCTCTGGTTCCCGCATCCCCCTGTCACGTCTCTCTTCCCTCTGGTCTCTCTGCTCCCACTGCAACTAGGGTACAGAATGGAATGTGATTCTCCCAGGGTCACCTGATCCTAAGAGAACCCAGGAGAATCATCACCCAGTAATAAAAACACGAATCCCTCCCTTTACACAAACATCTACCTGTTGACAGAGCACTTTTGCAGACGCTATGTCACCTCATTTTCACAATGACCCCGGGCTTAGATCTCATTATTCTCAATGGACAGGTGAGAAAACAGGTTCAGAGAAATGGAAAAATGTGCCTGAGGTCACAGAATGAGTAAGAGGAAGAGATGGGGACTTGAATCCAGGTCCCAAGACTAAATTGTGAGCAACTTGTCCCTCCCTCAGTTTATATATTTATTTGTTTTGTACCTCCTCAGTTTTAAACACTGGCTTTAACCAAGTGGCATAACCTCTCTGGGACTCAGTTTCCTCATCTCTCAAATGGAGATAATACTAGACTCTAGGTCATGGGGTTTTTATAGATTCAATGAGTTGATCCATGTGAGGTGTTCAAAAACATAACTGGCAGTTGCAATGTTGAACCAATGTCAGCTCTCATTATTATTACTCTGTTAGGGACTGAGAAGATGTTTAAACTTCTAAAATCAGAAAGTCTTATAGGTCTGCGTATTTTTCCTGGGGAGAGAATCCTCAGCTTCTCTGTAATTCTAAAAAGGCTCTGTGAGCTCCAACTTTTTCGGAACCACTGGGCAAAAGAGATACCAAGAAAAGGTTCGACACAATCATGTAAGCCTTGCTCCGTAACATCCCTCCGCAGGGGCGCCTGGGTGGCTCAGTCGTTAAGCGTCTGCCTTCGGCTCAGGTCATGATCCCAGGGTCCTGGGATTGAGCCCCACATCGGGTTCCCTGCTCAGCGGGAAGCCTGCTTCTCCCTCTCCCACTCCCCCTGCTTGTGTTCCCTCTCTCGCTGTGTCTCTCTCTCTCTCTGAAATAAATAAATAAATAAAATCTTTAAAAAAAAAAAAAAAGAAAGCCAGTGTGTGAACACAAAGCAGTGTGACAAAGTGTTCAGAGCACCAATGTGGGTTTGAGTCTTAGCATGCCATTGACTGATGGTGATAAGGGCCCCTGCGTCACACTGCACCTGCGAACAGCGAGATCATCCAGGCCAGTACCCAGCACAGAGCAGATGCTTCAAACATGCTTAGCTCTCTCCTCCCACCAGTTTCTTATCCGTGACAGGAACAGCCCGCTTGGAATTCTGTAACCATATGGGGTCAAACCACACTTTCCTCCGTGCCTGCCTCCAACTTCACAGCACTGGGGTGAAGAGTGGGTGAGAGCACTCAGAAGAACCTGGCAAGCATTCTAGAATGGCACTTAGCCTAACCACGTCACTCCTCCCCACCTCCCGCTTCAGTTTCCCCATCTTTAAAGTGGGGTTGATTGGTTTCCATGAACTTCGGGGACACTTTCCAGCCCTGAGCCCACTGACTTCAGGAGGCAGGATAGTGAGAATGATGCACTCTGTTCCAGCTGAGGAAACTGAGGCCCAGAAAGTAAAAACAACCACACATTGATTCCTATGGTCATCCTGGCCTAGTCCTTGGGCCACCTGTGTCCTCTGCTAAGGGGCACAGCAATCACGCTGCCCATTTTCCAGGTAAGGAAGCTGAAGTCCAGAAGGGAAAGTGTCTTAACCCACTGCCAGTTGGCTCAAGAGCCGTGTCTGAACCTTGAGTCTCCAGACTCCTATTAGGAAGGAGACAGGGGGAGGGCAGGATCACCTGGAGCACCACAGAGATGGTCTTCTCGCCTGCCTTGGCTGCTCGCCATTTTCGGTAAGTGTCCGCCTTGAGGAGGTTTTCTGCACAGTGGGTCTGGAGATAAGCGTGGAAAAAGGAAAGTAAGGGTACAGGGAAGAGAGCTCGGTCCCCGGCTCTCACATTATTCCTTTGAGTCCTCCCGAGCCCTCTGCGCTGCCCCCGATTTAAAATTCCCCGTTAATCCCACCACACCCTGCCTCGAGTCCCCTGTAACATTTTCCCCTGGATGCTCCCCAGTGCCTCCTTTCCCGACCGGAAGTTCCCCTATTCCACATCTCTCCCAGAATTCCCTCATAGCCTCCTGGAATTCCCCCATGACCCGCCACAGACTTCCGTGAAGTTCCCTTTCACTCTCCCAAAGTTCCTGTGGTGCCCCCGCATGGATTCCCTGACGTCTTCCAACCTCCTCCCAAGCCAGCTCCTCACCGAGTCCTGGCTACTGCAGGACACCACATGGCGGAGACGGATCTCCGGCATGTCAACGTCTTGGGCTTCGCCTGGCGCGAAGGATGAAAGAAGGTCCGAGTTTCGGGGGGGGGGGGGTGTGGGGGGGTGCTCCCTGCGCGGGCTGAAGTGCGCAAGCGCACAGGCTTCGGGCCTTTCAAACCGCGGCGCGCCGGCTCACGCGTCGACGCCGCGCATGCCCAGTCTCGCCTCTCCGGAGCGAGGCGCTTAGTTCCCTAGCAACGGGCTTTCCTCTAAGCTCCGCCTCCCGGTGTCGTTCACACCCTGCTTTCTGGGCGCCTGGCAACAGGAGCGGCCTCCGGGATTGGCCCCTAGAAAAAAATTCGCCATTCTCATTGGACGATGCAGTCACCGCCCAAACTGAAGCCTTAGAAAATAGGAGAACGCAGACCTGACTGGTTTTTCCCGGGTAACCTGGAGCATACTGCTACGGGATCCTCTCCACGGGTTCCTGCGGTTACACTCCTCCCCGCTACCCCACCACCATGCACACACGAACAAAATCTCCGATCTCTCCAGGGTTATGCCTGAGGCCAAGAGAGAGTGGATCAAAGACTTATCTAAATAAGACCCAAAGCATGCATCCAAACCAGATACACCCAACCTAGAATGCTTTCACCGATGCCTCAGTTTCCCAATATGTGACCTGTGGGCATCTGTCTCCTACCACGCCCGCCCCTGCCTGTTGACAGTCATCCCTCTGTTCGGTCCCCGTGAGACCCAGAGGTGCAGCCCCAGGCGGGATCGGAGCTGCGGACAGCCCAAACACAGAAGAGGGAATATGAGCCAAGCGCACGAAGAAGGAAGAGAGACAGGGCGCCTAGTCCCCCGCAGAACGAGCCTGGACATGCTGGGCCCTCCCAAGTAGGGCCCCACCCACGCTGGGCGCCTCCTTGGAAAGAGAGGGAAGAGAGAGGGGATCTCAGTCCTAGCAGCCACCCTATACCTAGAGGGAATCAAGTGACCCGACTCTGACCTTGGGCTTCAGGCCAGAAAAGAGGGGGAGAGGAGGGCGGTGGGAATGTGAGAAAACAGGAAAGTGACCTTCTGGGTCTTGATGGAAGAGGGGGCTAGAAGCCCAGAGTCTTGGGGTCCCTGTGGAGCAGGTAGCTGAGCATGAGATGCCCATGTCCCTTTTGGATTCTGGTTCCGTATCCCCAACGCAGAGCCACAAAGGCCTGCCCTGAGATCTTACCTCAGCTATTTCTCACCTCAGGGTGAAGGTGGATCCAGACCCGCCCCTCCTCAGCTTCCTATAAGGGCTGGGGACCTGGGACTACAGGTTCACTCACCATGAGGACTCCCATGAAACCGGGGACCTTCCTGCTGGCGTTTACGCTGCTCTGCACCCTCCTGGGTCTGGGTAAGTGAGAAGGGATCTGGACCATGAGGACCATGAGAGAGCACTCAGCAAGGTCTTGGAGGGGGACAGAGGTGGTGTCCTGGGAATTCAGATTCATGGTGAAGGCAGGGTCTGAAGGAAGAGAAAGCCTGGGGCCTCAAGGGAAGAAAAGCTCAAAAGTTCATGTGACTGGATCCCTGAGAAAGGAGGGAGCTTGGTGGGCTCTGAATCCTCTGTCCCCCCAGGCAAGGTCTCCAAATAAGACAGGAAGTCTAGGAAATTGGATGAGAGCGTGACTAGAAAGGGAAGGAAAAAAAAAAAAAAAGCTGGGGGGAGGGCAGCATGGGGGAGTGGAGATTTCCTTTCTTCCTGGATTCTAGAGTTCAGACCCCCAGCCCCCCTTCCCTTAGAGGTGGGAGTTCAGACAAGCTCCACCTTCCCCAGGACCCATGTCTGGGCCCCCAGTTGCCTCCTCTCTTAGGACCAAGGAGTCCATGCCCTCTGCCCTCTTGGTCTTGACTCTCCCTTCTTGATCTGGGATGAAGACCCCAGGCTCAGGTTCCCCTGCCTAAGCTCCTACCATCCCCAAGACCTACACCTGGTCTTGTGTCCAAGAAACAGCTGGACCTGAAGCTTCACAAAAGCCCTTGGAAACCTTCACCAGGACCCCTCCCTGTCCCCCAGCCTTCTCAGAGGACCCTAGCGTTCCAAGTCCCCAGCCTTGTAATTAGGGAAACAGGCTCCCTGGTGGAGTCGCTTCCCGCCCCTGGAAGCGGCCTTGCTGGCTTCCCCACCGCGTCCCAGCAAGAGTCCTGGACAGCTCCCTGGACAGCGGTCAGTGCTCCACCCCTGAACAATTAGGGAGACACCTGTCCCTCCTCCCTCAGGACTCCAAATCCGGCCCCCTTTGCCCCATCTGCCTCTGGACCCTGAAGTCTCATTGGTGGTCCGCTGACCATGCCCCTCATGTCGACAGCCTGGTTCTCTACACTGCAGGGTGCCCGCTGAGCTGTGAAGTGTGCCGGGGCTCCGGGCCCACGTGCAGCGGAAAAATGAAGGCCTGCGAGGCCGGCAAGGACGCATGCGTGGTCATCGTCGGGGAGTCGAGCACAAGTACGAAGAGGGTCTGGCGTCACACCCTGGGGAGGTGGTTGTGCCTTCAAGGGTAGAAGATAGCTTCACGCCAAGGGAGGGATCATCACGGTGCTCATGTGGGAGGTCAGGGAAGAGGGAAAGACTATCCTGAGGTGGTGGGTGGAAGGAAGCGAATTCAATGGGATGGTAGAAACCACTGTTCTCAGGGATTTCGGGAAAACGAGACTCTGCAAAATATTAGATTGGGGGGGGCGGGGGCAGATATAGAGACTTTCTTAGGCAGGTGGAGATGAGGAAAGGAAAGGACATGGGGAACAGAACAGGTGAGAGGGGTAGAATCTAATAGGCAGGAGGTAGAATGGGGGTGGGGGAGGAATAGAAGAGAAGGAAGAGGCTGGTGTGGGTTGGGAAGAATGTGATCAGGTTGACCATTTAGGGTGAGAGGGAGGAATCGTCCAAAATGGGAGGAAGAGACCCCACCCCCACCCCCCGGGGATGGTGGGGGTGGTGCGGGATGGAAGGGACCATTCCCGACAGGAGGAGGTCGAGGGAGAGACATAAAAGGGGCCATGCCAGACAGGAGAGGAAAGAGAACCCTGAAGTATGAAGCAAATCGTCGTGAAGAGAAGTAGATGGAGATGGGGAGGCAGGTGGGTGAATTGGGAGAGGAGGGCGTGACTTCAATGGAAGGGACCGCCCCAGACCCGAGAAAGGATAGGGGAGAGGTGGAGAGACCACGGGGGCGGCGGGGGTGGGGGGTGGAGCGCAGGGCTTTTCATTCAAAGCTGAAAAGGACCATTCATTAGACACAGGAGGGGAGATGATGGGGCCAGGCAGGTGTGAAGGCGGCGGAGCTGAGGGCCACCTGGAGTGTAGGAAGGAACCACGCCCTACCGGAGGGGGTGTGTAAGGAGGGTGGGATAGAGGATTGCACGCTGCCCTATCTAGCGAGCAGGCGTTGGCAGGTGGGCGAAAGGACCCGAAGGCCTTGAAGAGACGACCCCAGGCTTATAGGAGGGAGATTCAAACCCTGGGACTGGGGGAGAGGAAGGTGGGGAAAAAGCACCTTTTAGGAGGTGATGAGGAAAATCCTTGGATTGGGTTGGGAGAGACCACCACTTGGTCGCGAGAGGGAAGACCACGGAGACTGGAAGAGACCACTGCAGCCAAGACGTGGGGGCAGCAAGAGACCACCTTAGGGGATATGGGTGTTGCAGGGTGGGGTTGGGGGTGGCCTCCCAGGGTTTGTTGGATGGGATTTGGAAGGTGCAGGAGGAGGGCGAAGATGGAGAAGGCTGGGAGAGACCATTTCGCACAAGCCTAGACAGGACCTAGACAGGAAGATGGCAGTGGGGCGGGGCGGGGCAGAAGGGACCCGGTCAGGCAGGCACCTGGGCTTGGCAATGGGGAGCTGCAAGAGGCCATCAGGCAGACTGGGGGCTATGGTAATGGGGCGGGTGGCGGGGGCGCCACTTTATAAACTACTCCAGACCATACCCCAGGCAAATAAAGGGGCATGGCTTTGGGGCGCTGGAAGAGACCACCCTAGGCAGTCGCGGGGGTGTGAGAAGTGCAGGGTTGGGAGACCCCCCTCTCACGGAGGCCGGGGTCCGCGCTGGAGTGGGGTCAGCAGGCGCAGCGGGGGCCCTCCCTTCCTTGCCCCCCATCCTTCAGAGGGCCATCACGCTCTGAACACCTACAAGGCCTGCATGAAGTACAGCGACTGCTACACGGGATTCGTGTCCACCACGATGGGCCCCAAGGACTACATGGTGTCCAACACCCGCTGCTGCCAGAGTGACGGCTGTAACCATGGCTCCGTGCCCCGTGAGTGCCAGCTCAGCCCCGCATCGGGACTCGCTTCTTCCAGCCGCCCCTAGAGAGCCCACTCTGTGTGCCCCCGCCTGCCTCTGCCCCGCGCTCAGACGCTGGGCAACTTGCTTGCCGTGCCCCTCAGTTTGCTTACCTGGAAAGGCAGTGTCCATTCGCAGCCCATGTCCCTCCCCCCGACCCCCCCCCCGGGTTGTTGTGAGGTGAGGGAAGGCTTTCATCTCTGCACCTTACACTGCACCTTCATCCCCAGCTCCCCAGAACAATCGCACTGAGAACGGTCTCCAGTGCCCAGCCTGCATCGCGCCCTTTCAGGAGACATGCCCTGGGACCCAGGCAGCCCGCTGTGTTGGCCAGGAAACCCACTGCGTCTACTTCGCTGGCAACGTGCAGGCTGGTGAGGGGAACCTGGATCTCTAGAGGAGGGGACAGGGCCCCAGAACTGGAAGCCCATACTGCCAGGTTCTAGGGGAGATGGTGGCTCCGGGGAACTGGGTGAGGACATGCAGAGTGGGGCAGTGGAGGGGTGGGGGGGAGGGAGACCCCTGGGTGGTGAGGAAGGCGGGGGTAGGGGCCGACTCCATTCTGAAATCCCCTTCTCAGGTCTCATCAGCCCCAAATTTGCCACTCGGGGCTGTGCTACAGAGAGTGCCTGCTACGCCAAGGCTGGGGCCCAGGTGCCTTCAGCCTCCTATCTCTACTTCCTCCACCGAGCAGACTGCCTTCCAGCCTCCCAGCCCCCTAGCAGGGCAGAGTGAAGAACTGAGGAATATGTGGCTTGAGCCACATATTTGTCCTCAGCCTACACCTCCCCATGTGCCTGAGTTCTTGTGATATGATGCATCTCAGGAAGGTAGGGTGCAGAAAGCAGGGGTCCTAACCCTTGGGAACTTCCTCTTTGCAAGGAAGGGAGAGAAGACCCTACTGTTTATTAAAGGAGTGCTCCCTGCTGGGCTGCTGTGCAGTGTTCTCCATGCTGTACCTCATTTCAGAATCCCAACAACTCTGTGAAGTGGATATTATTATCCCAATTTTACAGATGAACAAACTGAGGCCACAGGTTGTGGTCACTTCCCTTGGGTCAAACCACTAGGGAGGGGCAGACCCCGCGTCCATGATCACTTCTCCTGACTAACCTCTCCCTCTTTTTGCCTGTTTTCACGTCTGCAAAATGTGGATGGTAATAGTTATAACCTCGTTGGGTTGTTATGTCAAATGAAAGAAAACTGCAAAAGCACTTGGTGCGGTGCCTAGCACCTGTAAGACAATGTTGGTTCTAGAGACTATATGTCTGCAAATGGTAATCATCATAATAGCTGCTACTCAATGAGTGGCCATTACTTGGAAGGCGCTAAACACTCTCCTCAATCAGATTATGCTACAGTAACAAGCAAGTCCCTAATCTCAGTGGTTTAAAGCAACAACGTTGTATTAGTCGACTAATGTTGCAGCCATGCTGTGTAACAAACCATCCCCAAACTGAACCATTACAACAAGCATTCTTCTTTCTGAGGGTTTGTGGGTGGCTGGCTCTGCATTAGCTGGTTTGGCTCCAGTTTGGGAGGAGGATTCAAGTTCTGGGATCAGTGGCTAATAATGTTCTTACAGCAGATCAGAAGAGCACAAGAGCCCAAGTGCATTAAAAGCCCCTACTGAGGTCCAGTGTGCTAACATTCCATTGAGTCAAGTAAATCATATGGTCAAAGCCAACATCAACTGAGCAAGGAAGGGTGCTCCGTTTCCAGTGGGAGGGAGGAGAGCAGTATTTGCTGAACAAGTCCCCATTCACAAATAGTCGAGTCTTCCCTCACCCTACGTGTCCAGCACCGTTCACAGAGTGTTCTGCTCATCACAATCGTGGAGCAGCCACCAACTCGAACATTGCTGTGTACAGGAAAAAGCACAGGGATGTCTCATGTGGGTGATTAAATGCCGTGACCCAGAAGTGACTTGACATAACTCATGGGATGGAGCTAGTCACATGGCCCACCAAACCCAATGGGGTTGGGGGGTGGGGCGGCTAGGAAGTGCAGTCCTGCTTGGTGACATTGACCACGGACGTGTTTTGTAAACAGCAAGAATGGCTGCCAGGGCCTCTAGCAGAGAGTTCTCATTTTATCTTCACGACAACTCCCTGTGATAGGCACTGTTATTCTCAGCCCTGTTTTCAGAAGAACCTGAGGCTCAGAGGAGGGATGTTACATTGGAGTTCACACAACTACAAAGCGGCAGAGCTTAAGATTTTAATCATTGCGTCACATCGAGGGGGGAAAAGGACCACAGCACACAGAGAGGGAACAAGCCTATATCCATTATCTTTGGCTGTATCTTTCTGTAACCACCCCAAAACTTAGTCGCTTAGAACACTCAATCCCCTTTTATTTAGCTCATGATTCCGCCAGGCCGCAGTTTGGCCTGGGATCAGCTGGGTGGCTCTTTTGCTGGGTTCAGCTTGTCAGCTAGGCAGCTCTGCTTCAGAAGGTTGGCTGGCTGTCGCTTGGGGTGTCAAGACTGACTGGGCCACATGCCTCTACTCACCCAGCAGGTTAGCCTGGACTTCTTGGCGTGGCAGGGGTTCCAAGGGCAGCGAGAGAGGAAGCCCTGATATGTGAGCACTTTTCAAGCGTCTACTTGTATGGTGTTTGCTGTTTGTTGTTCCTGTGGCCAGGCAAATCACGCGGCCAGCTCTAGAGTCAGAAGGGACTCTCCAAGAACAGAGAGAGGCATTAATGGACCAAGCTGCTTCCAGAGCTGGGATGCTTTACTGTCACAAGCCCCTAAGGTCTAAATGTCACTTTTCCACCTGCATCTACCTTCCCCCACCCCATCCCGGGAGTCTCTGGATTCCAGCTCAAGGGGTTCTTTCCCAAACAGACCCTCACCATCCAGCACTCCTCTCCCAGGACCCAGGAGTCCCCACCGTTGGTCTCTTCCTCCTTCAGACCCAGTACTATCTCCAGCCCTTTCCGTCCCCAGACCGAAGCAAAATCCCAAGCATCTTTCCCTTCAAATCCCCAAAGAAGAGACACAGAGTGGGATTTCTACACATTTTTATTCACTCCTTCAAAAAGCACCACAGGCCAATCACACCTTTGATTAGCCTTCCCAGGTTCCCCACCCTAGTGGATACAAGTCTCTTCATCATTATCCAGAAATGTATGAAATTCGGCTAAGGTGATGAGATCATCTCTGGCAATGGCAGGGCCAAGACTTAGCATCCATTTCCTTGAATTCTTGCCTTCAAGGGTCTTCCAGCCTGGAAGTATGATGTCGACACACCCCGAGGGCAGCCAGCAATCAGTTCTCAAGGGAGTCTTAAGTCTTTCTGCTTGGATGCTCCCAGAGACAGATGCCTCGCTAGCAACATGATGCCTCCCATCAAAAGTCATAATTTAAAAGACAACCCCCCCAATTAGTCACGACACCCAAGAGTGTCGATACACAACGACAGAAACACAATCAGCACTCCCCAACAAAGACACAGGCAAACAAAATCAGGTTTTGCTTTCTCAGATATGATCTCTGGCACCACCCTCGTTGGCATGAGGGCAGAGGGAATTTGGAGCAGGGCAGCATGGGGCAGAGGTGTCAGGCAAGACCAAATCAGAGATGGCGTGAAAAGTGGCAGAGAAAGAGGAGGGCACTGTGAGCAAAGGCATGGGCGTGAGACAGAGGTGCCCAGACTAGAGCTGTCTGGGTGCTGCCTGGGGCCCAGGGCATAGGCAACAAGACTTATGGTTGAGCTCCCCAGGAGCCAAGCTTCTCCCAAGGGCTGCAGTGTGAGCGGACGGGTGTGTGTGTGTGTGTGAAGATGCATGTACATACGTACATACATATTCTTACAATTACCCTGTGAGGTAGATGCCATTTGCTGAGTGGCTTGCCCAAGGTTACCCCAATGTCTGGAGAACTGTCTGACCCTAGAGCTGTGCCAACAGGATTTCCCGTGATAATGGAAGTGTCCTAGGTCTGCGCTGTCCAACGCTCTAGCCACACATCACAGGTGGCTACTGAGCCCTTGAAACGTGGTTAGTGTTAACTGGGAAGTGGAGTTTTAAACTTTATTTACTTTTAATTGAAAATGGATAGATACACACCTCAGTTATTGGGAAACTGGTCAATATAATCGGGACAACTTGGGTAGAGGAATCGATTTCTCCACCGAATTTTTCGGAAAGTTAAATAGAGGTACTTCTGATGAAAATTTATCATCTGAAGGTGATGTACGCTAAGTATAAAATATCTCATGCTTTTCTTGATTGACTACACGTTGAAATAATATTTCGGATTTACTGGGTTACGTAAAACATAACTAGCTTCGCCCTGTTTCCTTTTACCTTTTTTAATGTGGTTGCTGGGACATTTCAAGTTACAGATGCGGCTCACATTCCGTTTGATGGACAGCACTGCTGGGCGCCTCTCCCACTTCCCCACGGGGGGTACGCCAGACTGAGAGGCAGATCGTGTTGTACTGGATATTACAGATATGGGCAAACACCTTTCCCTGAAGCCCAAAAGGCCTTTGAGGACACTGCCTGAAGCCGTTTTGTATGGAGCCAAATGCTTTTCCCCACCTCAGCCACCTCAATTCAAAGGGGACACATTGTGCCAGTGGTAGGGGTTCAAGATGGACATGGGGGTACCATCTGGCAGGTATATGCCCCTCAGATGGGTCATCCTTGTCTCCTGCTGTCAAAGAAAATAGGATCTTGGAAGTGTTTAGGGTTCTCGTCCAGCCTTTTCCTTTCGCAGATGGGAAAATAAGGCACTGGTCCAAGTCACCCAGAGTGCCAGTGGCAAGGCCTTGCTTGCTTCCCAGATCCCCTGACGTCTGACAGGAGCTTCTCTCCCACCAGATGCTTGTTTCTCCCTGCCTCGCTCATTTCCCCTGTCTTGTGGCAAGAGGCCGACAATCTAAGTTCCAGTCTGCCACGGAATAATGAATTCAGTATTTACTAAGCACCTACTGTGTTGTCAGGCACTCTTCTAGGTGCTGGGGGTACAGCAGAGAACAAGACAGGTAAGAGGATCATAGCTATTAAATAGGTAAATAAATAAATAAGGTAACTGCTTACAGTAATAACTGCTACAAGAGAAACACTGACAGGCTGAGATGAATAATGGGGATGTGTGAGCTACTTCAGTTACACTGGTCAGGGAAGGCCTCTCTGAGGGGACATGTGAGCTGAGACCTGCTTGACAAGGAGGAACCAGCCATGGGAAGATCTGGGGGCAGAGCATTCTACGCAGAAAGAACAGCAAATGCAAAGGTCCTGGGGCAGGATCCAAGGTGGCCCACCCAGGCATCAGAAGGAAGATCAGGGGCGCCTGGGTGGCTCAGTTGGTTAAGTGGCTGCCTTCAGCTCAGGTCATGATCCCAGGGTCCTGGGATCGAGTCCCGCATCGGGCTCCCTGCTCTGCAGGGAGCCTGCTTCTCCCTCTCCCACTCCCCCTGCTTGTGTTCCCTCTCTCGCTGTGTCTCTCTCTGTCAAATAAATAAAAATAAAAAATCTTTAAAAAAAAAAAAAAAAAGAAGGAAGATCAGGCTGGTTGGGGGATGGGGTGGGGGCAGGGAATGCGAAGAGGCAGGGGCCAGACCACACAGGACCTTGCTGTGTGCTGTTGGGCCTAGAGCCTGCCCTCCCTGGGCTTTGCTCTCCCCAGCTCTCATAAAAGAGATTCATTCTACTTAATGGCCTTTCGGGTCCCCCCTTTCTGTTTGTTGACACTGAAGAATTCTGTGACCTGTGGCGTCTTTTCTACCTATAGTTGGCAGCCTAGAACATTCCAGGCACTGTGGTTTCTGGCTTTGCTTCACTCATGGCACACTCCCACGGTCTGGAACGCTCCCTAGCTGTTCTGTGGGTCTCTTGCCCTCTGCAGCACTGTGTGTACACCAGAAGGCAGAGCCTCCTGGTGACACCTGAGGTAGCCAACACAGAAATGTCTGGATCACTGCAGCACGACAGCTGCTTTTCCAAAAAAGGCAGGAGTTTAAAATACCAAGGCCAGAAAGGGTTAGGCTTAATGACAGAACAAATCAAGACCAAAAAGAGATAGAAACCACTAAGGGAGAGAGGGACAAAGGAAAAGACTCACCAAAGATCCCCTGAATCACTCAGCACCTATGAAATGGGGCAGTCATATCCCTTCCCAAACTCACACAGAGCGACAACTGCCAGGGTCCAAATCCATAAGGGATTTGTGGGAGGTACCTCTGAGGTATGGGTTCCTGCCCTTCCACACCTAGAAGGCCTCATTCCTGGTCTCTGGCTACCACCAGGGCCCACCATGCCCAGACCTCTTGCCTCCTCCCCTCATTTTTGTGGGACCATCCTCCCCACAACAGCTGGGGAAGGAATCTGGGTCATCAGTCCCCTGGAACAGCAAATATTAGATATCTCTCTATTCCTCAAGGGGGACCAAAGGATCTCCAGCTCTTTTGCACAGCCCCCTGTTCCCTCCTGTAGATGGAGACCTCCCACTACCCAGGAATTAGAAACCAAGGTCCACTGAAGATTCAAAGCCACCGCCTCTTGAGGAACTGGGAGGCTGGATGCAGACCCATTCCCTCTGGGAAGCCTGGATCCTATACCCCCGTGTGGCTCAGCAGTTCCAAGGATTCCAGCTCCCTGGGGTACCCAGACTCCTTCCTCCATACTGGAATCTCCAGGATGATGGAAGACCCTCTTCATCAGGAACCAGGGCTTTCACCTCTTCTCCCCCTTCCCAGGGCCAGAGGACCAACAGATCCAGTTTCTACTCCCCTGGAGACCAGGACAGAACCCCTTCTAGGAGTCCAACCCCTCAACTTCCTTCAGGACACAGTCTGGCGTCATGCCCTGTGGTCCCCAGGGAAATCAGTTCTCTCCCCCAGACTCCATTCCCCTTCAGGACCTAGGGATCCAGGGGACTACAAGTCACACATCCCAGTCAGTAGTCCTAGAGCCCTCATCCCCTTCAAGCACCCAGGATTCTGGGTGGTGGCCCCCAGCTCTGTTACCTCAGAGGCCCAGACATCCAACTCCACCCCCCCACCCCACGCGGGACTTGGGAGTCCTCAGCCCCTGGCGGAGCCAAGCAGCACGGACGCTGAGCACCCCGGAAGCCCCGGCCCTCATCCCTCCCCTCACTGCGCGGGCCCATGGGGTGCCAGCACCGCCTCGGCGTCGGCCTGCATCTCGTCGAGGGCCTGCAGCAGGACGCCGTGCGCCGCGCGGTAACCCAGGCCGCCGGTGGCCGCCGCCCCGCCCGCCGGCCACAGGAAGGAAAGGGCGCCCAGCGCCGCGCCCCCCGCAGTGCCCTCGCCCGCCCACGCGCCCAGCCTCGCCTCCACCTCGGCGCGCGTCACCGGGCCCGGGAAGCGCGTCCGCTCTGCCAGCTCCCCGGGAGCCAAGCCTAGCGCGCGCTCGCGTCGAGCCAGCGCCGCGGGTTCGAGCCCCAGCGCCCGCCGCCACTCCGCCAGCTGGCCCCGCAGCAGCGCCACGTCGCACGCCCAGCCCAGCCCCGGGACTGGGGCCGCCGCCGCCGCCAGGCTAGCCAGCAGAGCGGGCCGCCACGCCCCGGCCCGCAGCGCCGCAGCCTTCATCCGGGCCCCGTGGGGAGACGCGGGTGGCAGCGCCAGCAGCAGCGCCCCCGCCTGGGCCGGGGGGAGCGCGCGCCGCAGCCACTCGCAGAGCCCGGGGAGGCCGCCAGGCCGCAGGGGGAACACGGGCGGCGGTGCCTCCTCCAGCACCTCCCACGTCTCATCCTCCGGGCTCGGTGCGGCCGCACGCTCTGAGTCCCCACTGCCCGATTTCTTCGCGCCGCCGCCAACACGCGGCAAACTCTCACTGCCTGCTTTCTCTGCCCCTTCCCCGCTGCCTGCTTTCCCGGACTCTTCCCCGCTACCTTTCGGCAATCCAGTGCCACGGCTCTCCCTTCCCTCACTGCGTGCATTCTTCAACCCCTCTCCGCCTGCGTTCTCTAAGCTCTCGGAGCTGGGCTTCTCTGCCTTCTCCTCTTCCTCCGGGTACTCTGGATCCTCGCCCTCACCGTCTGTTCGCACGCAGACCAGCGGCGCATCTGGCAGCACGAAGGGCCGTACCTCAGCCCAGTCCTTCTCAGTAGGGGCCCCCGGGGTGACGAGGATGAGGGCGTCGTAGTGGGTCGGATGGGGGGTGGCGGCAGTGCCCGCGGAGCCCAGAGGCACCTTCCAGAGCACCACGTTGGGACGCTCTGGCGCCGGGCAGGGCGTGGGCCCCGGGGGCGTGAAAACAGGCTCATCATCTGGGTCAGGGGGATCCAACCCAAGTAGCATGTTCAGCACAAGGCTCACATCAGCCTTGCCGGTCACGGCCAGGTCCAGCCGCGCGCTGCCCAGGCGCTCCAGGCCAGCGCGAACCCACGACAGCGCCGCCTCCAAGCCACCGGTCTCAAAGGCCTCACGCACAGCCTCCAGCTCTGCCGCACCCAGTACCTCGAAGCCATCCTGAGCCGGTGGAAGGAGCCTGAAGGAACAGGAAGAGGGAGGGTTTACACGCTAGAGGGCTGTGCTACGGGGACAGGACTAGGCTAGGATGATAAGGGTGGAATTTTCCGAATGATCCCTGAAAGAAGATGGAGGGGTCAGACTAATGGTACAGCATATAGAAACCAGGGCTTAAAACAGGGATGGGGCAGGTTCGTTGAGGTCAGGTTTCCAACAAAGCCTAAAAGGGGGAAGCTGCTAAATCTCTGGGATTCAGTCTTGGGGCGGGGCGGAGGGGCGGGGCGCTTTTCCAAGGGACCTGCAGGGTTAAGAAAGGCCAAGCAAAACTTAGGGAAGGTCGGGCTCAGGCAAAGACAGGCTTGCAACTGAATTGTGGACTAAAGAAAAGTCAAGCACCTTCCGACCAGAGCAAGGTCACCCAGGGTGCTCTTTGCTGAGACTAGGCGTAAGGAAGGGAATAAGGACCAAAGAGGGGAAAAGCCTCACCTACCAGTGCTTACCAAGGAAGGAAATGTGGATAAGGAAAAAAGATGCACATTGAGCCTCATTTGACTTCTATGAAATAGGCGGCCAGGGGTTGGGGGGGAAAAATTCAGGAAGTATCCAGCAAATGGGCATAGAAACGAGACGGGATTAGAGAAAGGAGGTGGGGGAGTGATCCCAGAAATAATAAGGCTCACTGAGGGTGTGGCTTTACAAGGACTGGTGTAGCTGGAGAACAAAGCTGATGATGGGGAGGGTGAGGAGGGCTCAAAAAGTGTGAATCCTAGGGTAAAATCTTCGCGGGCATCACAAGCTTGTATGCTGAATGGGCCCTCCTTCAAACTTTTGCGGGGGAGGGGGGTAGTATCCGGGCTTTAGGTCCTGGCCTCTCCTAAAATTCTCACTGGGGCAGGGCTTGTGACCTCAGAACACTGGCAGGAGAATGAACCTGGAGGACAGGTCGGAACCTACAGCCCGTGGGGCGAGGCCTAGAAATGGGGAAAGGGTCCAGCACTGAGCTTGGGCTTGGGGTGGAGCCTCGCTGACCTCAAAACCTGCGCTGAGGGGTGGGATCTGGACGAGAGAGCAGGGCCCCCAGCAGCTATCCTGTTTTTAACGCCTGCCCCAAGCTCGCTGGGGGGAGGGGTCTCGCGGATCTCAAAGAACATTTTCTAAAAGACCAGGCCTCCAACCCACCCCAACTCCTCGCTCACCTTTGCAGCACCTCCGCCTGGCTCCGCAGCGCCACCCGCAGACGCTCCAATTCCTTGCAGCCATCTCTGCTGCCGCAGTCGGCCGGCAGCACGAAGAGAGCCGCGGCCCCCAATCCTGCGCTGTTCAGCAGGGCCTCTGTCTGATCCCGGGCCTGGGCTTCATTTTCCGAATCTCCAGGACGGAGCTTCCGCACAGCCAGCAACGGGGTCCCTCGGGCCAAGGCGGCCCGCGCTGCCTCTCCCAGCGCTGCGGCTAAGGGTTCCCCGTTCCCTTCGGGGCCGGGCAGCACCAATACCAGCACATTGGCCTCCGCCGCCCAGGGCCCTGGCGCTGCGGGTGGACAGCTCAGCTCGCCCAGGAAAAGGCCAGGGCCGGCAGCTCGCAGGCTGGGGATCCCGGAGTCCGGCCGTCCCTCGGGAATCTCTATCGTCTCCACATTCCCATCGCACAGCGCTGCAATAAGCGCGGACTTGCCACAGCCCGGAGGCCCCAGGAACAAGGCGGTCACGTCACCCCGTGGCAGTGGCATACCTGGAAAGCAAGGGGGTGGGGCAGACCCGGGTCAGGGAGCACTCAGCCTTTTTTATTCTTTGTCATCCCACTGGGGTCTCAGACTTCAGTCCTTCACCCCGTCCCCTTCCCTTCTTGGATGTCACTCCCAGGGAAAAATCCGGCACCCACGCCCTACCTTTTCCCCAGGGATAAGGGCGTCTTGCCGGCCCTCTTTCTGGATACATTTTTCTCTGTTTCAAATTCTCAGAAATCGGGCCTCCAAGCCCTCTCCTCCCTCAGGGACATAGATGTTTCTATCCCCCACACCTCCCTTCCAAATCACTAACCGAGCAAACCGCCGGCACAACCTGAGAGCTCAGTCGGCGGCGACTTATCAGCCGCCGAGAAGCCCCGCCCCTGGGGTCGGGCGGATGGAGGCCGAAGAGGTTAGAGGGCCGGGATTTGGGGACGTCCGGACACGTTCCGGGGGCTCTAACCTGGCGTCACTCTTTTAAGGAGAGGGTGTGTCTTGGAAGCGTGACCTCGGGGCTACAGCCCTTCACGGCGCCTGCGCAAAACGAAGTACGCCCGCTCTCCATTCAAGTCCTGCTGCCGCAAGGCTCGGAACAATGAAGGCGTCAAAGCGCCTGCGCGCCAGGAGCGCCTGGCCACAGTTGCGCAAGAAGCTGAGGTCTGTACGGCACGGGGGGCTGCAACGTCATCATAACGCACCCCAGGGCAGAAAAGGACCCCTCCCGTTACTCTGAGGACCCGGTTGGCGCGACTGCATCACTGCCGGATAGCATGCCGGGCCTGGGCTTCGAGAGGCTCATCAGGCGAAAGGGCGTGGAAGCCACTGGGACCTTAAGACTCGGTGGGCCCTACCCCGCTTCCCTCCGGGTGGCGGCGCTGTGACGAGCGACTGACAGGCGCAACGAAAGGCAGCCCTCTGCCGTCTGGAGAAAAACGGGAGGCCTGGGCTACCCCGCCTCGGGAGGAGGGAACCGAGGGCAGTGCTTGGGGCGAAGGCTGAAGGCGCGCGTGGGAGGCGGGGGCCCTGGGTGGAACGAGGGTTACAGGATGTCCGAGAAAGATGCCTCCCGGGAAGAGGCGGGCTAAAGCCTGGATGCCATCACCGGCCTCAAGACACGTGGGAGACGGGGATGAGGCTGGTGTCAAAGCTCAAGGGTTCCATGCCCGGAGTTCAGGGAGTTAGTTTGATGTAGGAGGCCATAGGTCTCATACAGGTGAGAAGGCTCGAAGGGGTGTCACAAACCTAGGGAGTCGAATCTTTTGGGAGGGTCGAAGCTTCCCTAGGGAACAGCTCCATCAGGTTAGAGTTCAAGAGGATGGCATCTTATGGGGGCAAGGAGAGCCTGTCAGAAGTCACGGGATTAGCGGGCCCTTTCATGCTGTCGATAGATGAGCGACTTCACTCGATTTACTATTCTGTCATGCGTGCTACTCTCTTGACCAGAGGGATCCCAGTCACCATGGAGGACCCGCATCCTGAAGAGACCATGGAGCAGCAGGATTCGTCCAAGGAGAGGAGTCCCCGCAGTCCAGGAGGCGACATCTGTGAGTGCTGCTGGCCAGAGGAGGGTGGGGTGCTGGAGCTGATGCTACCTAAAGGGATTTCTATAGCTTTTAAGTGTCCCAGGCGTTACAAGCACTTGCCTGCTGGGAAGGGGCTGTAATAAATGGCTTCTAAGCTGCCCTACCAGGAACTGCCACTCTCCACCCTTACCCTCATTCTGCTCAGATGTACCCACCCTGCTCTGTCCATGTAAGTTCGAGTGGGCCACAGTTCAGAGGGACAAAGTGGCATCCAGAGAGGCTTGGGGTGGGAGATGTGGCTGGGAAAAGTGGGGCACTGGCAGAGGAGCCCCAAGTTCCAGTTCCACCTCTGCCCCAGACTTTCAGTGTGACTCGGGCTTGGGTTTCCCTGTCAAAAGAAGTTGCCACTCCTCAGGTGACACGGCTGTAATGGGGATTAGGGGCAAAGAAGGGGAAGGTCTGTTTGACAGCATGATAGCAACAGCTTCTACTGAAGGCTCATGATGCTTATGGGCACTTTGTAAGCATTTAACCTTCGTTATCTCAGTCCTCCTGACGGACCCTAGGAGATTCCCTCAGATAGGGGAACGGAGGCAAGGAGAGGTTATCTGTGACAATGACAGCCCGTGTCAAGGCCCTCCAGCCAAAGACCACCAGGAGCACACCCTACACTTGAACGAGTTGGGTTTATTGCTCTTTGCACTGAGGAAGCACACACGCCCTGGGGCGCTGTGGGGCATCTCAGTGTTAGAAAGGATTTATTTTAGGTGGTTTTTGGGAAGGGTTCAAGAAAGGGTTTTGTGCCAGAATTAGATGCTGCCGGTAAGCAGGGGCAAAAGATAGGGTGGTCAGATCTTATCTGGGAAGGAGGCATGAAGGCTCAAGCTGCGACTGATAAAGCGGCAGCAGCCCCTCCTGGGAGCCAGGATAGCGGGGTGTTTGGTCTTTCTTGTGGCTTGGACAACGTTCGTGTTTTGTCGGTGTTCAGACGTTATTCTGGCATGGTCTTGACTTGATTGAATCATCTCAGTCACAGCATGGCCTTGTCTGACGAGGTTCTGTGAAACTGCTTATGTTCAACAGGAGAACACCAAGGCCTAGCTGTGAGCGCCAGGCCGGCCCCCGGCTGTCAAGCTGCTTTTCTCTTTCTCAATACTAATAATTGCAAACCACTGTGTAGCACTCTTCTAAGCACTTTATATGAATTAATTCATTTACTCCTTCCAACAACCCAATGAGGTAGTAATAACCGTACTGATCAGTTATAACCATACTGATATGGTTAGGACCCCATTTTCCAGATGAGGAAACTTGTAGTTGCCTAGGAAGTGGTAGATCTGGGATTCAGTGCCAGGCAGTCTGGCTCCAGAGGCTGTGCTCTAATCACAGGGCTCTGTTGGAAGGGCAGATTCCCTGGGTTCCAGTCCTGACTCCACCATTTCATTTCCTGGCCTCGTGACTGTAGGCAAGTTGCCCGGCCTTTCTGAGCCTCAGCCTGCTCATCCATAAAACAGGTCCTGTAATAGTTTGCCTGTGCCACTGTCCAGCCCTGGCATACAGCCTGGCACATGGTAAGCCCTGAATGTGAATTGTTGGCATGACTCTGGGGCTCGGGAGAGGTCCTGGTGACTCTTGCTGGCTTCCCCTCGACCTCTCCCCACGTCCCTCAGGCCACCTGGGGGCCCCGCAGTGCACCCGCTGCCTCATCACCTTCGCCGATTCCAAGTTCCAGGAGCGTCACATGAAGCGGGAGCACCCAGCGGATTTCGTGGCCCAGAAGCTGCAGGGGGCCCTCTTCATCTGCTTCACCTGCGCCCGGTCCTTCCCCTCCTCCAAGGCCCTGATCGCCCATCAGCGCAGCCACGGTCCAGCCGCCAGGCCCTCCACGCCAGTGGCGCCCACCGCTGCCCAGCCTACATTCCCCTGTCCTGACTGTGGCAAGACCTTTGGGCAGGCTGCTTCTCTGAGGCGGCACCGCCAGGCGCATGAGACCCGCACCCCTCCTGGCCCCTTTGCCTGCACTGAGTGTGGTCAGGACTTTGCCCAGGAAGCGGGGCTGCATCAACACTACATCCGGCATGCCCGGGGGGAGCTCTGAGTGAGGGCTAAGCCCTCCCTAGGGCAGTGGGTGTGGGGGAGGGTTCTTTGGCTGCTAGAACCCACCTCTGATATGGGACGGGGGCCTTGGAAGGATTTGCTTCCCTCCCTGGACAAGCAAAGGACTCCTGATAAGTAGGACCCAGAAGATGCTCATCTACAGCTTCAGTCTTTGGAGGACACAAAGGCCTTCAGGGATATAGTGAAATTAGTGAAATCTTTTGTTTAAAAAAAAAAAAATGAGCAAGCAAAAGGGAAAACTGTTATTTGTATCTCTCTCATTCCCAATTAAATAGTTTGAAATCGGGTGCCTGGGTGGCTCAGTTGGTTAAGTGACTGCCTTCGGCTCAGGTCATGATCCTGGAGTCCCGGGATCGAGTCCCACATCGGGCTTCCTGCTCGGCGGGGAGTCTGCTTCTCCCTCTGACCCTCCTCCCTCTCATGCTCTCTGTCTCTCATTCTCTCTGTCTCAAATAAATAAATAAAATCTTAAAAAAAAAAAAAAAGTTTGAAATCACAACTAGCTGCAGATTGTGTAATCACCTTTAATTCTTCCCAAATGGGTGGCATGAGCTGTAGGAGCAAATTCCCCTGGATGTGTGCCTGAAAGGGGGCGGGGAAGGTGAGGTGTTGCGGGGCCTGTAATGGCACTGGAAGGGTCCCAGATGTGGAGTGACTTGGGCCTTTGGGGACAGGATAGCAAAGTTGGGGGCTGTACTCTGAGTCACGTGGGGGTTGCAATTCAAGTCCTTGTCTTCTCCCACCTGTCAGTCTTTCCCACTCATGGAAGGGCCATGGTATTGGTTGGATTTGGGCTCCCCCCCAATAATGTATTGCCCGCTTAAATAATTTTATGTACTATTCTGGTCATGGAATATTTTCTATATGTGTAGGTGAGATGACATGAATAAAATAATAGCATCTAAAAACAGAGAAGACTTATATTAAAATGTCTAAACAAGGAACTCTGGCTCTTGAGCAGGAATTCCCAGAAAATATAAGAAGGGCACAGGGTGGGGACACCTGGGTGGCTCAGGTCGTTAAGCGTCCAACTCTTAATTCCAGCTTAGGTCATGATCTCAGGGTCGTGAGAGCCAGCCCGGTTTCGGGCTCTGCGCTGAGCATGGAGGCTGCTTAAGATTCTCAATCTCCCTCTCCCTCTGCCCCACACCCCTCTGCGCATCCCTCTCTCTCACTTTCAAAATAAATAAAATAAAAAGAAGGGCACAGGGAGGGGGAAGCTCAGGTCAGAGCTGGCCTGGCCCTGCAGGGAATCTGGTTTGAAATCAAACAGAGATACCTTCTGTTTCCTGTTGTATTTGGCCAACATTGGGAGAGCTCCCATTAAGATCCTATTTTCAGCTCTTGAAAAGCCTAACCCTGGGCGGAGTCCCACCGGGCCTCGTGCTGAGTGTGGTCAGGACTTTGGATTACCTGTCCTGCCCCCCTTAGAGACAATGGTTGATGCCCTGCATACAATAATCACAGACTCTATCTGAACCGAGGGATGTTTTTAGAGCCCATAGCTGAGATAGATATGGTAGAGACTGATAGATGTCTCCCAATTTTTAGCTAGGTACATGGTAGCTACAAACACTCCCATTTCCCAGGGTCCCTTGCAGCTACGTGTGGCCCTGTGACCCGAGTTCTGGCTAAATTCTGGGTAGAGTTCTCAGGCTTCAGAGAGGGACATGCCTTTTCCTCTACCTGCCTGCCTAGAGTGTGGACATGGTATCCAGCCATCTTGGACCATGAGAGCAAGATATGGCCTGGCAGAGCAGCAAGACAGCAGAAGGACGGATCCCTTGACCATGGGTCCCTGGGACCATGATCACTTCATGGAGCAGAGTCATCATACCAGCCCTAGAATTTCCACTTCCATACTATCATGTAAGAGAGAAATAAGCCTCTATCTTGTTTAAATCACCCTTATTTTGGGTCTCTGTCACATGCAGCCTCATTTAAAGCCTGTCTGCAGCGCAGAACTGCAGATCTGAGTAGTCGCAACGGAGACCGTATGGCCCACCAAGCCTAAAATAAGAAAGGGCCATCTGGCCCTTTACAGTAAAAGTTTGCCGACCTCTTGTCTAACCGACAGACAAACAACCTACTCTGAGCCTCGCAGCCGGGATTCCCACCCTGGGAAATACTACCTCTAGTAGGGGGCTGTGCGTGCATGTGTTTGTTTGTGTAGGATTTGGGCGGGGCTAGCTAGCCTGGATCTCTTTGCTTGGATGACTTATGGGGAAATTGGTTTGGAGTTAGTTGGCCATCACTTATTCCTAAAATACCGACTTCACCAAAGTCAAATATTTCCTCTGCACCTGGCGACAGCTCAGAAGTTTCCAACCCAGATGTTTTACACCTCCCCCACAGCGGTTCCCTCCAACCCAAACCTAAGGCTCAAATCACACATGCTCCCCTGAGATAGATAGCAGCCTGCCTGTGTTCTTCCTGTTCTCTCCACTCTCCAGATGTCATAGATTCCCAAGACTTTAAATAGCATCACTGGTGACTTCCCAATCTTTATCTGCAGCTCAAACCCCAGACTTCTACCCATGAGAAAGTCACTTGGATGACGAATAGGCGTCTCAAAAACATAAAAAGGGTCGACGTGACTCCTACAGCCCCCACCTACACCACTACTATGAGATTGGTCAACTGTCTACTCTACTTCTAAATTCCCAAGTCTTGGGGCGCCTGGGTGGCTCAGTCGTTAAGTGTCTGCCTTCAGCTCAGGTCGTGATCCCGGGGTCCTGGGATTGAGCCCCGCATGGTGTTCCCTGCTCAGCGGAAGCCTGCTTCTCCCTCTCCCACTCCCCCTGCTTGTGTTCCCTCTCTCGTTATGTCTCTGCCAAAAAAAATAAAAAAAATCTTTAAATTCCCAAGTCTGACCGGCCCTCCCCACAGCTGCTCTCCTAACTGCTCCCCCCACCATAGCCCCGGACCTGCCACCACTGCTGGTCCACTACAGTCCACTACAGACCACTACAGACCACCCCGTGTACGTAAGTTGGCACACATCACTCATTTAAAATCCTCAAATGGCATCCCATAGATAACATCCCAAGACCTTACCCAGGCCCAGAAAACCCAACAGTGATGGGAGCCCCTGCCTGCTAAGCAATCTTAACTCCCTCCCAGCTTTATCTTCATTATACTCCAGTCACACATGCCAGGCTGGCTTCTGCCTCAGGGCCTTTGCACTTGCTGTTCCCTCTGCCTCGAGTGCTCTTACCCAGAATTTTGCAACACTCTCTACGTTATTTAGGACTCAACAGATGCTACCTCCTCAGAGAGGTCCTCCTTGACATGCTTGGCTAAAGTGGCACCTGCAACCCTTACCCTGACTTAATTTCTTCTTAGCACTCTTCAATACCTGGGATTATCATGCTTTAGTTTGTCATTATCCGTGTCCTTACCCTGGAATCCACACTCTCGAGGGCAAGTGTTGTGTCTTCCTCACTTCCCCAGCACCTAGGACACTGCTGATCTCAGAGGCTCAAAGAATGCTCAACTGTGCCCATTGTTTACCTAGTGTCTCTTGGCATCATCCCTGTGATGCTCTGTGATGCTGGGCTTTCTGCAGTTAGGTTTCCCAGACTCCAGAGCTGGCTTCCTCAAGTTCTGCCCACGAGAGGGATGGGCATAAAGAAGGTAGGAAGAGGGAGAAGGGACTCACCTTGCTTTGGACTCCCTCCAGCAGCAGCTCAGGCTCCAGTGCCGTTCTGTACTGGGCGCAAGGTACTGTGCTAAACCTCTTGAGGTTTAAACCTCTGCACATGGCCTGTCCTCCAAGCTCCTGCTGGGCCTGGGACTCCAGGCCTAGAGGTGGGAGCTTTGTGCAGACACGAACTGCTCAGTTGCCTGTTTTCCACATTTGTGCTCTCAGACTTCTAACAGCTGCGTGACCACTCCCCTGCGTTAAGTCCTCTCTTTGGAATTCCTAGCTTGGTGTCCCTATCCTGCCTGGGCCCCGAGGAATTGAATGACCCCACTGGCAGCAGACTAGGTGTCTGGATCCCCAGTCTCTCATATCCTTAGGAATTTTTGCTGATGAATGGATGGTTCTCTACATCCATGCTTAGAAAGCCCCATCTTAGGGCAGAAGAGCACTTAAGCATGCTGCTCCAGGAAATAAAATCCATCTGTGGTGTTTTAATGAGCTGTGAATTTCTGCTTTGACGATTCTGAGAGTCATTGATGTTAAGCTATAGTGGTTAGGAAAGTCTCAAGTTGAAGAGTGGATAAATGTCAGGTTTTCAGATTCTGAGCTTCTAGGATGAAAAGTGTGGGTTTTGACAGATGCTTTGGTATAAGATCCTGTAACAGGCATCAAAATGCAAGTGTTCTTTGTGGCCAAGCAGGTACCGTCATCAGGGAAGCAAGCAGGGCGTGAGGGGTCCACATGCCAGATGGTGGGGAATGGGTGTGTGGGCGGGAATGCCCCATTAGCAGAAGGTAACCCTTACTCAGCTCCAGCAAGCTACTGTCCCATGGGATTGTGGGTTCAGCAATCGAGATCTCACAGTTTTCAAGAGAAACCCCAACCCTCCATTTTGATGTGAAATCTGCCCATTTTTTAAATGCTGGTAACAAACATGATTAAAAAACCTCCGTAACTCTGTGGAGACCAAACACACTCCTGCCAGTCAGATGGTGGCTACGGACAGCCAGGTTGCCATTTCTGGAATGTGGCTTAACGGTGAAGGACGTATGCCCTGCACCCCGTCGTCTGGAGTCAAACCCGGGCTCTGCTTATTAGCTGTGTGACTGACCTGTAGCAGGCAAGTCAACCTCCCTGGGCCCGAGCTGGAACCGCTGTAAAATGGTTGTGATAACAGCCCCTATGCCTCTAAGGGTTATGACAATGACTGGAGACATGGAGACACAGCCCAAATTGGTAGAATGGCTTAGAAGGCCTGGCCCTCTGCCCCTCCCTGACTTTGCCTTCCCACCAGTCTTCCCCCGCCTTCGTCAGCAACTGCCTCATGCCCTAAGTGTTCTTCCATAAATATCCCAAGTAGGGCCCCACTTCAGGGCCTTTGCACTCACTGCCCCTGCAGACAGGGGAGACACACACACACACACACACACACACAAGCCTCCCCACTCCGTTTTCCTCCACAGCACTTACTACCTTCTAACGTTCTCTACGTTTTATATATTTTACTCAACTATCTAAGTATCTGTCTTCTGCGTTGTAAGAGGGGTTTCCAAAAAGGTAGGGAGTCTTGTTCATCATGCTCACTGCTCTACTCTCAGCTCCCAGAATAGTGCTGGTATCTTGCAGGTGCTCAATACATCACTGTTGAATGAATGAATGAATAAATAACAGCCCCTACCTCATAAGGATCCGATGTGATTGTCCATATAAAGCGCTTTAGCCCAGGGCCTGGTCCACCGTGAGCGCTGATTTAATGATGGCCATTACGGTAATTCAGGTTCTATTCTTGAAGGTTCTTAGTTGCCAAGCTTCTATGAGTTAACACATGTAAAGTGCCTTAGAACAGGGCTTGGCATACAGTAAATGCTCAGTAAATGGTAGCTATCATTATAATTAGGCTTCTATTTTCTAAGGAGCTTTGGTGCCAAACTTCTATGAATTAGTACTTCCCATCTCCAAGCAAGAGCCAAGTTCCAACAAAGCTCTAACCAGCTGGCCCTCCGCTCCCCTCTGCCCTCACCCCTCCAGCTCTGCCCTCTCTGACACCCAGCAGGCTCCTGCCTCCTCCCGCCTGGACCGCTCGTCCCACCGAAGTACGCAGCTCCAGCTCCCTTCCTCCCTCCGACTCTGCTTAGGTCTCTGTCACCTCCTCAGGGAGGGCTACATTTAAAATGGCAGCCCCCTTCCAGCACTGTTCTCCCTCCTCTGCTTTGTTCTTCTCCACAGCATCTACCCCCATCCAGCATTCGCTCCATCTTACTTATTTACTGTCTGTCCTACCCTCCCCCCTGCAAGCTCCATGAAGACAAGGGTTTTATTTTGTTCACTGGTATATTCCCAATGCGCAGCATACAGCAGGGACTTGGAAGATAATACCTAAATGAATTAATGGATCACAGTCCCTACTTCACAGAGTTATTCTAAGGACCTGATGATCTCATGCAAATAAAATGCAGCACTCTGTAAGCGCTGGGGAAATGGCAGCTGTAATTATAATTAGGGTTCTATTTTTGGAAGTTCCTAGATACACAACTTCTATGAGTCAATATATATAAAGCTCCTGGACCAGCACTTGGCACCCAAGAAGCACAGCTCTGATTATAATTAATGTCCTCTTTGTGAAGGTTCTTAGGCAGGGGCAGAGAACATTAGCTGTCCTCCACCATCCTCCACGAACTGTTCTCTGCTTCCCGGGCATTGGCTAGACCGTCTCTCCCAGATTCCCCTGCAAGGAGTTGTGGCCATGTGACTCATTTCTCAGCAGAGGGATGTCAATGGGAGCAGTATGTGCCCCCTTGGGGCTGGGGCTGGTAAGACATCACAGGTACCTCGCCAGGCTGGCCTTCCTCTTCCACCAGCAGGACCCAGGCCACGGCCACTTGGCCATGACCATGTGGATGACAGTTGGCTAAGGGATGGCCTGGGTCCTCGAATCACTGCATGGAGAAAGGCTGTCCCCCAACCTGAAACACCCACCCTGGACTATGATGTGAGCGTGAAACCTCTGTAGTGTTGAGTCCAGCCTGTACATCATGGGGTCTGTGAGTAAATATAAGGAAACCACACTGAACAGAAGTACTCAGGAAATATTGAAAGTCTTGATGACGATGATGTTAAGGGTCCCCCCAGGGAGGAGCCCCAGGGGATGGGAGGGGATAAACGCCCAGGCCCATGCCTCACACACTCAAGAGTCTACACACATGCACGCACGCACACACACACACCAAACACGCTGGACCGACACACACAGAATTTGGCTTTTATTCTGGCCTTCACACATCTACTGCTAAGACGACACAGATCGGCGTTACCCCCATCCCCCATGACCATTATGACCCCCCCCCCAGTTTCCTCTGCCCCCTCCTCCCACCCCACCCCTTTGGCCAAGCTCCCTGGGTGGGGTTTCTACCTACACCTCCCCCCGGGCATGCAGCATGAAGTGCCCATGCAGCTCCCCGAGGTTGTCGAAGGAATCCTCACACTCTGTACAGTGGTAGGTGCCCTCCTCCTCCTCCTCATCTTCCTCCTCCTCCCTCCCAGCTGGTCGGCCCTCCCCAGCCCGAGGTGGCTCCTCCTCTTCCTCCCCGAGGGCCCTGCCTTCAGGGGCTGGAGCTTCCTGGGGGGCTGTAGCAGGACAGCAGAGCCGGCAAGGCGGGGTGCCTGGTGGGGCCTCCCCAAGGGGTGAGCGGCCACAGAGCTGGCAGGGCTGGGCTGGGGGGCCTGGGGGCTGGGCTGCACGGGGGGCCCGGCGGGATGGGCCCCCCCGGCCTCCCCCCAGGCGCTGCTTCACCTTGTAGCCAGGGTCATATTCAGGATCATCAGTGGCCTCCTCCTCCTCCTCCTCCTCATCTTCTTCCTCTTCGGAGTCTGGCTCTGAGAGAGTGTATTCAGAGTCAGAGGAATGCTCAGGGCCTGTAGGGGGATGGACGGGGAGAGACAGAGGCATCTGAGGACGAGGGCTCTGCCCCCCTCCCTGAGCCTCATTCAGACTCTCGCCACAACATGGAGCGGGCAGCCTGGACACAACCCTGCTCTTCCTCACAGAGGAATCCCAGTCGCATCAAACATAGCCTGGCACGCAGTAGGTGCTCAGTGTCTAAGCAAATGGATGTCTTGCAAGAACTGCATCTTAGGGGTTTAATAAGGACAAAGTAGCAGTAATAAAAACAGTAACAATAACAGTGTTCCTTGCTATTTTAAGAACCCTGTTCTTGGGGCGCCTGGGTGACTCAGTTGGTTAAGTGTCCGGCTCTTGATCTTGGCTCAGGTCTTGATCTCAGGGTCATGGGATTGAGCCCCGCACCGGAGTCTGCACTCAGTGGGAAGTCTGCTTGGGATTCTTTCTATCCTTCTCCTTCTGGCCGCCCGCCGCCCCCCCTCCAGCGTACGCGCATGCATGTTCTCTCTCACATAAATAAATCTAAAAAAAAAAAGAACCCTGCTCATATATTAACCTACCTAAGGCTTATAACAACCTTTGGAGGCAAGTACTATTATTAACCCTAAGTGACAAATGGGAAACTGAGGTACAGAGCAGTTAGGTGACTCACTCACCTCCAGTCACACAGCTCTAACAGGAAAAGCTAAATATGGGTAATGACCTACACTGGATCATTTTAGGGAGACAAATAGGTCTTCAAGCAAATTAAAACACACGTATGTGGTGTGTATATACCTATATAGTTAAGTGAATTAACTCTCTTTTAGAGAGAGATCTGAGAGCACATGATCTCATGACCCTGAGATCACAACCTGAGCTGAAACCAAGACTTGGGTGCTCAACTGACTGCACCACCCAGGCACCCCTAAAATTTTTTTAATTTAATTTTATTTATTTGAGAGAGAGAGAAACAGAAAGAGAGAAGGGGTGTGTGTGTGTGTAGGAGCAGGGGGGAGGGGCAGAGGGAGAAGCAGACTCCCCGCTGAGCAGGGCACTCCACTCGGGGCGCGATCCCAGGACCCCAGGATCATGACCTGAGCCGAAGGCAGACCCTCAACCGACTGAGCTGCCCAGGTGCCCCTGCTAAAATATTTGTAAGTACAGATATATTACTGTGATTTCATGAGCATGCAGGACATGTCTAGGACAAGTGTAGGTTAAAAAAAGGAAAACAATTTGCAGTCGATGACAGGAAAGGGTGCCATCAGCAGTCATTACGGGGGGTGCAGACAGAGCACTGGTCGGGGGCGGGAAGGAGGCCCCCCTACAGCAGCAGCAGTGTGGGAAATACCCACAGGCAGGCACCTGTCAAAAGCACCCCCTCGGACTGCTACAGCCTTGCCCTGCATCCATCCTGGCCCCTCTTCCTCATTTTCCTCCAGCAGCCTGGAAGGGTTCTATGACAACTGAGCCAACCACACTGGGCTCCTCATGGCTCCTCGACCCCTCAGGCGTGCACCTGCCGCAGGGCGTTTGCTACCCCCTTTTTACAGGCGGACTAAGGCTTGCTCCCTCCCCTCGCCAAGTCTCTGCGCAAGGGTCACCTTCTCAGAGACCCCCTCACCACTCTGTCTGATCAGCAATCCTTCCCCAGCACTCCCTATGCCCCTGATTCTGCTCTGTTTTTTCTCCTCAACTTCCCGTATCCAACATTGACCTGTGTGTTTACTGCCTGTTCCCCAGAGCAGGGACTTTGTCTGGTCCATTGCTGCATCTCTAGCATCTAGGACGCCTTCTTTGTGCCTGGCATTCAATTTAGCAAACCTTTTCTGAGGTTTTCACACATGCTGTTCCCTCTGCTGGGACAGTCTCACCCTGGTTTTCCCCATCATTCTTTAGGACACAGTAGGAAGCCTCCCTCCTTGGTGACGCTGTCCCAGATCTCCTCATCCTAGGCAGCCACTCACTGTCCTCCGGTTGTCCTCACCCTGAGCCCTGAGGGCTGTGCCTGTACAAAGCCCTTTCCCACCAGACCAGGGGGCAGGCCTGCTCTGACTCACTGCTGGCTCCCTGGCATCCCTCAGATCAGGAGAGTAGGTGCTAAATGTTGGCTGATTGTCCCTCCCTGCAGCTCTCTCTCTACTCGTTCCTGCCTCGGTCTTGCCGTCCATCTCTCTGCCATTTAACACGTTTCCTGAGGCCCTGGTGTGGGCCGCTCCCTCTGCCTGGAGGTTGTCCCCCACTCTATCCGCCTGGTGACCTCCTACTCATCCTTCAGGCCCCAGCACAGGCTCTGTCCTCTATGACGGCGGCTCCCTCCACCCCGGCTCCCGCTGGCCCAGCCCTCTCCCCTGGCTGCAGCCATCTGGGCCCTAGTACGTCTTCCCCATCAGACTAGGACTCCTTGAGGGCAGGTCTGGCTCATCTTGGGGTCCCCAACATTGCCCAGCCCAGGACCTGTGGGTTGAGTGCACAAGGGTGCCCTGAGGCTCTGATCTCCCTCCTCCCTCCAGGCCTTTGCCTCTGCTCTTCTCCCCCACCCCACCCCTGCCCCCGGCCACCAGTTCTTCTCCCCTAGCAAACTCCTGCTCCTCTTTAAGGTCCCAGCTTACACATCACCTCCTCTGTGAAGTCCTTCCTGACTCCTCAGGTGGTTAGTGTCTCTCTCTCGTCTGGGAACCCTCTGCCCCTGTCCCCCCGCCCCCAAACTCGAACATATCCTGACTACCTGGGTAGTGACCTGGAGATGGGGGACTCCTGGAAGACAGCACCTGGGTCTGGCCCATCTCCATGTCCCCAGCAATGCTGAGACCCCTGTCAGCCTCAGCAGACATTTGCTGAATGGCTGCAAAACACAGAGGAAAGCCCTCTGTCCTTGGGCCGGGACCCCTTCCCTCTTTCTCCTCCCACCTGACTTCACACCACCTACCCTCCAGAGCCTTCAAGGCCCACTATGACTTCATGCGGTTGGCTTGGTAAAGGCAATGAGGCCGTCGTCCACGGCAACCAGGTCTTTCCTGTCCACTGTGATTTTAAGGACCACAAGCCCTTTTGCGCCTACCATGCCTTCTCCACCTACAAGATCCTCAAAGCCTGGCATGTCTCCAGCATCCACTGAACCCTCGATGTCCACAGTGCCCCCCAAGCCTCCCGCCTCCTTGAAACCCACCAAATCGGCAATGCCCAACAGCTCCTCGGTGCCCACCAAGCCATCAACGGCCCCCAACTCGGCCCCAAGCGCAAGCAGTTCCAAGTCTACCAAGTGGGCCAGTACAAAGACAACCCCTTCTAAACAGCCCGGCAGCAAGTCCCGAGTCCACAGCAGGGCAAGGACGCCCAGCAAGGCGAGCACTGACACCAGGGCCAGCCAAGTCAGCAAGGCCAGTGGGGTAAGACGCCACCAGCGGAGGGGCACACACAGCCGGGGCCGAACTCCTGGCAGAAGGGGAAGCCGCAGCTCCAAGAGGTCACCCAGCAGGGCCAGCACCATGACCAGGATGAGAACTCACGGTGCCACACCAGGTGTGCCCAACAGGGCAAGAACTCCTACTTCCCAGAAAAAACAGAGTGGGGGCAAGAGTTCCAGCCGGCCTAGAAACAACAACCGGGAAAAAAGTAAGAGCCAGCCTAGAAATATGAGCAGAGAGGAGAGTTACAGCCCACCAGGAGCCTCAGGCACGGGGAAGAGTTCCGAGCTGGCTCTAACCCCAAGTAGGGCCAAGAGTTACAGCCCCACTAGGATTCCCTTCAAGAAGAAAGGTTACAGCCAGTCTCCATCATCATCGAGGAGGGTGAGGAGTTATAGTCAGATGATCACCCCTAGCAGGGAATGGAGTTACAGCCCAACTGAAGTATCTAGCAGGGGCAAGAGTTACAACCAGGATAGTGCACCCAGCAGGACCCGGAGTCATAGCCGGTCTAGCACCCCCAGCAGGACCCAAAGTCACAGCTGGTCTAGAAGAGCAAGAAGTCGCAGTCAGAAGAGAGCCCACAGTAGGATGAGAAGTCACAGTTCGAAGAGAAATCACAGTAGGGCAAGAAGTCGTACCCGGAAAGGAACTCCCAGTCAGATGAGAAGACATAGCCAATCCAGAACCCACAGCAAGGGAAAAAATTATAACCAATCTAGAACCCCCAGAAGGGGAAAAAGTCACAGCCAGTCTAGAAGCCCCAGCAAGGAGAGAGATCACCAACGATCTAGAACACCCAGCAAGGAGAGAGGTCATAGACAATCCAGAAGCCCCAGCAAGGAGAGAGATCACAGACGATCTAGAACACCCAGCACGGA
>NW_023270718.1:784813-926378 GCF_011800145.1 Mirounga leonina
ACGATCTAGAACACCCAGCAAGGAGAGAGATCATAGACAATCTAGAAGCCCCAGCAAGGAGAGAGGTGGCAGCCGATCGGGAACCTCCAGCAAAGAAAGAGATCACAGCCAATCTAGAACCTCCAGCAAGGAAAGAGATCACAGCCAAACCAGAACCCCCAGAAAAGAGAGAAATCGCAGCCGATCCAGAACACCTAGAAAAGAGAGAGGTCATAGTCAATGCAGAACCTTCAGAAAAGAGAGAGATCACAACCAATCCAGAACCTTCAGAAAAGAAAGAAATCACAGCCTATCCAGAACCCCCCGAGAGGAGAGAGATCACAACCTATCTAGCACCTTCAGCAAGAGAGGTCACAGCCAATCTCGAACCCCCAGTGAGGAGAGAGAGTACAGCCGATCTCGAAGCCCCAGTGAGGAGAGAAACCACAACCGATCTAGAACAACCCCTATTAAGGAGAGCAATCCTAGCCAATCTACAACCCCCAGAAGTCTCCGCCGGAAGGATTCCACCAGCAGGGCACACAGTCCCAGTCAGAATGGAACACCCAGTGAGACAAGGGGCCACTCCTCCTCTAGATTTCTCAGTAGAGCCCCAATTCCAAGCCAGGATGATATTCAAGGCAATGCCACCATCTCTAAGGCTGCCTCACCTGGAGAGAGGTCCTCATCATCTTCTTCCAAGCTGGCATAGCCCCCAGTCTCAGCTGGCTCACGGGTCTCTGTCATGGCCAGGGGAGGGGACAGGAGACAGGAGAAGAGCAGCAGCTGGGCAGCGTCCCTCCCCGGCCAGCTCTTCACAGCCACACCTGGGTCACAAGTTCTCCAATGCAGGATGTCGGCAGGTAGAGCGGGATGCTGCGCAGGGGAAGGAAAGGCCTGTGGTGACTCAATAAATTTTTACATAGCATCTGCCTCCCCAGGCCCAGCTGTGTGCTCAGTGCTGGGGGAAAGGAAAAGAAAGATAGCCCCAGCTCTTCCATAGATCTTAATTTCCCCATCTGGGCAACAAAGCTGTCAGTGGTGTGGGGAAGCATCCCAAATATTTAGCAGCAGGTATCAGCAGGGGCACCAATCAGAACTGAGGGGAACATGGTCCTATGCCAAGAATTAACCCTTTAGTTGCTGGTTTGTGAGGAAGTCCGGGGCTGGGGGAGGGTCCAAAGTGGCAATTGAGGGTAGGGAATTCCTTGATGTAGTGGTGATCAGTCTAGAAGGACTTCAGTATATAAACGACTGGTATGACAGCACTAGTTTGTGTCAGACCTAATTCTATACCTTGGCAAAGTGGTGTCTCAGTCTGAACCCTAAATCTGCCATATTCTAGCTGTGTAGCTTCAAGCAAAGGACTTAACTTCTCTATCCTGTTTCCTTCTCAGTACCAAAGGACTCCCAGGGCTTAACCTATGTAGTCCTTGTAACTATGTTGAGAGATTATCACCTCCTCTGTACACGAGGAAACTGAGACACAGAGAGGATTAACAAGCAGTTCAAGGTCACACCAACTAGTTGGTGGGTGAACTAGGATTTGATGTTACCCTCTCTCTCATAAAATAATCCCTCAGCTGAAAAAACTTTTTGAAGATTCAGTGGGCTGATTCAATATAAACTGCCAGTATGTGGCAGGTACTCCCATTAACAGTGGCTGTTGGGCGGCTGGGTGGCTCAGTCGTTAAGCGTCCGCCTTCGGCTCAGGTCATGATCCCAGGGTCCTGGGATCGAGTCCCACATCGGGCTCCCTGCTCTGCGGGAAGCCTGCGTCTCCCTGTCCCGCTCCCCCTGCTTGTGTTCCTGCTCTCGCTATATCTCTCTGTCAAAAAAATAAATAAAATCTAAAAAAAAATTAAAAACAAAAAACAAAAAACAAACAGTGGCTGTTAATACACCCACCCACAACCCTTTCTATAAACCCCAGCCACTCCAGACTTCTCACCTCTCCCCGTGCACACCAGGACTTTTCACATCTGTGGGTCTTAGCCAATCCTACTATTGCTGTCTAGAATGTCCTCGTCTGCCTGGAGAACTCCTACTCGCTCTCCAAAACCCATCTCAAACACAAAACCTCTGTACTTCTTCGAGCCCAAATACCATCTCTACCTCTGCCAAGAAGCCTTCTCTGACTCCTTTCCTTCCTATCCCTCTTCACCAATACCTCCCTTCACACACACACACACACACACAAACACACGGCAATTCTTTTGTTTCCCATTGCACTCCCTGGCAGTAAAGAGCCAAGAAGAGCAAGCTAGTGAAAGGGTTGGCAGCCTCAGCTACACCTCTTTATGCCAAGACTTGTGCTGGGTACTGGGGATACCATGGTGGAAAATACACAATCCCTTCAAAGCCTAGAAGTCAAGTTTAATGCTGGGGACTAAAGAAAAAAAAAAAAAAGCGAAGCCTGGAGGAGGCTGGTGCATGGGGGGGGGGGGGGGGGGCTGGTAGCAATGGCAGGAGAGCTTTCTAAAGACACCTGGATCTGGGCTTTAAGGACAGGAGATTCATAATTGGCAGAGAAGAATTGTCCTAATACCCTATTGCTTGTAGGGTCCCATTTAATTTGGGATTTCTACTTCATGCCAGGATAAGTTTGCCAGATTTAGTAAATAGAAACAGAACATGCCTGGTTAAATTTTAATTTCAGATAAACAGAAAATTATTTAATATACATAGGTTCCATGCAATATTTGGGATAAACATTTCTAAAAGTTATTCACCTGAAACTCAAATTTAACTGGACGTTCTATCTGTTACCTGGCAAGCACACACTAGAGACCATCAGGACTTCCCATGAGATTACCAGGAGACATTGCTCACCAGGCTAGCCTACCTTCCCCCAAACCCACATCACACAAGGACCTTCCAGACTATTCCAGATGTCAAGTGGAGACATTCTTTGGTGCACAAGTCCCATTCCTACGACGACTACGGTGGCCATACTGGCTTCCACAAATTTAAAGGGACACAAATGAGGCTCCCTCACTACCACAAGGAAAACACTGTGCCTAGGCCCCACCAAATAACCTACAGCAACAAATTCCCAGGATGCCCTGCGTGAACATAATAGGCACCCGTTCCCACAATGCTAGGGCAAGGAGGCCAGAGCAAAACCTTACACAGGACAATAAGGACCAGTCCCCACAATGCCCTGCGACAATCCTTCCCAGGATGCCTCGGGCCTATAATGACCACCTTCCAAGGTGTTCTGCGTCGAAGCACTCCGAGCTTCCAGGATGCTTGGCGGAAGGTGTGTGACAAAAGGGACTGCTTCCCCACAAGGAGCTAGGATAATGCTTCCCATAATGCACTAGGCCCATAACGACTAGCGGACCGACTCCCACAATGCCTCAGGGCCGAGCGTCCCGTTTCCCCAGGATGCCCCAGGGCGGCACGGAGCCGCGCTGGGGGAGAAAAGGGAGCCTGGGTCTCGCCCTCCGGCCATCACGGGCCAAGACGGCTGCCTGCTCGCCCCGGTGACGGGAGCCGTCACTCCCATCATGCAGCGGTGCCGTAGCGCCCGCTTCCCAGCATGCCCCGCGCACCCCCATCCCGGACACTCACCGGCGCTAGCTGCCCCCGCTCTGGCTCGGCGGCGGCGGCTGCACGCCTCGGCTCTGCGCCTGCGCTGCAAGTCGGGTAGGAGGGAGTGCAAAGCGGCGTGAAGAGCCTAGGGCGCTTGCGCGGCGAGATGGACCATTCCCGTCGCACTGTGGGAAGAGGGGCTCTCCGACTTGGGCCATCGACGAGGCCCGCGCAGGGGGTTACGGGCTTTGCCCCTCGCTGTCCGGGTTTACTTGGTACAGTCCGCAGCTAAACGGAACAAGAAACTGCAAGGCTTGCGCGTGCGTGAGCGAGCAGGAACGCGCCTTACAGAAAATGGGATGAGCTAGGGGATGGGAGCGTCAGCTAAACCTGGATCCTGGGCCTGAGGCTTGCTTATTTGCATAATCTTAGTGAGGGACAATAGGAGCCCTACGGCGCTGAAGGGGTGATTTGCATATTCCCCGGAGAGGCCGTACTCCGGAACGCCGTGAATAGCATATGGGGGGGCGGCGGCTGGGGGCGCTCCTGAACAAAGCGCATGCGCTGACGGATTGCGGACTAGCGCGGAGCGGGTGGCCTTGTTTTAGTTGGCATCAGTTTGCATCGGAGAGGGGGCACGAGCGCCAAGACTCTTACCAACCCCACAAGCCCTCCCCCCCCCAGCATAAATATTTACTGCTCTCTTCTGTGCCAAGGCCTGTGCTGGTGGGCACTGTGGTTTCCGCAGTAGACAAGACACACCTGGCTCCTAACCTCATGGCACCCCAATCAAAGGAAGGAGAGCCACAAAAGTCAGAACCACAACCCAGAGTGGTCAGACTTGGGATGAGTGGAGTATAGGAAACTGGGAGCCAGAGGAGGTGCCTGCCCTAGCCTGGAAAGGGTTCCAAGAGATGGTGATCTTTAAGCCAAGGATGAATAGAAGCCAACTGGAATAGGAGTTTTTCTGGCAGAGGGAACAGCAAGGGTAGAAGCCTATAGGCAAAAAGTAGTCATGGTTTGATTGAGAAAATGATAGCAGCTAAGTATCCCTGAAACAGAATTAAGAGAGGGGAATGGCACCTACAGGCGAAGTTAAGACCTCAGACTACGCTGTATAGGAAGCTATTGCAGCATTCCAGGCTTCCTGGAATTGACTCAAATTCCCGCTCAGAACTCTCCAATGAGCTCCCATTACACTTAGAAAAAAATCCAAACTCTGTCATGGCCCAGGGGCTATACACATAGTCTGCCCCTCCTTGTCTCTGACTTCACTCACTTCTCTTTATCCACTCCACCGTCTAGCTCCACTTCCGCTCAAACACTGCAATCTCTTTACCACCTCAGGCCTTTGCCCTTGCTATTCCCTTTGCCTGAAAATGCTTTTCCCTCTGATCTTTGAATAGCTGATCTTATGCTCATCATTCATTTCTTGGCACAGGTGTCAATCAGGCAGGCTCTCCTTGATCTTTCAAAGATGGCACCTCCAGATTTGCTTTAGAGAAGTGAGTGGTGTTATGGATAAAGCAGGTTTGGCCATGAGTCCATGGTTGTGGAAGCTGGGGTGAAGGGTGCATGGGACTTCATTGTCCTGTTGTCTACTTTTGTGTTTGAAGTTTTCCATTATAAGTTAATAATACCCCACATCGCCTTACTCTGCATTTTATCTTAAGGGTACTTATGGCAATCTGAAATTTAAGTTTTTTTGCTTCCTTGCTGCAGTCTGTTCTCTTCATAGAAGCTTTGTGAGTGTAAGAATGGAGTCATCCTTTTTCTTTGGGCCCTCAGTGCCTAGACTAGGATCAAGTTTCAGATTAGAACTAAGGTGTCTAGAACATCTAACATTTGCCTTTTTTATTCACTATGGCATCTCCACATCTTTTGAGTAGCACCTGGCACAAAGTAAGAGATCAATATATTTTTTAGTCTAAAATTAGAATCACTCATCTAAAATTTAGTGGCGTGAGGAGGAGGGAGGAGTTAGGAATGCCAAGCTAAGGGGGTTTGACTTGACCTAGAGGTGATGGGGAGCTAGGGAAAGGTTTTGAGCAGAGCAGGGACAGGTGTTGCCAGGAAGAGATGTGAGTCATTGAAAGGTCCTTTGGAGATCGATGTCAGGGGTAGGAGTAAGTCAGGGGAAGGATCCAGGCCGTTGGCTGGGGATGGGGTAGCTCAGTGGCTACTGAAGAGACAAGACTCAGTGACTTTTGGCTTGTGGAATGGCCAGGAAAAAAAAAACCAATTTCTTGGAAGAGGGGAGGTGCCCTTGAAGAGGTAAGGACCCTCTCCTGGCTTGTACTGTCCACCAGCAACCATCTTACTCCTCTCCCTCCTCCCTCCCTTAGTTCAGTTCCCCTCACAACATAGTGCAGCTCTGGGCAGAGGGACAGACACACAGCCACCCCAGACACTTGTTCTCTCCTCAGTTTAATGGTGGTTAGTGGGATTGCCAAACCCCCTCCCCGTTCCCTCCCCATACAAAATGTGTTTGTTTGTTTGTTTGTTTTTACAAGAAAAAAGGGGCAAAAGCCAGGAATGAGGGGAGGGGGGTGCAATCTGATATTTTCATACAGATTTTTAATTTTTTTTTAATATATTATATATAAAACCATAGAGAGCAACGCACCCCCCAAACTCCTTTCCCTCTCCCTGGAGGGCCTGGAGGAGAGATGGGGAAGGCCCCCCCAGGAGTGGGTGGAAAGAGAGACAAATATGGATAGGACAGATATGGGGGGAGGAGGTGGAGGGAAGGGGAGCCCAGGAACCTGGGAATTGGAGAAAAGGGTTGGGGCTGTCTCCCTCACCGCCCCCATCGAAGTTATGACACAAAGACACAGAATCCCTGTTTCCATGCCCTCCCCCCACCCTTACCCCCACCGTGCAAACATGGCTTTGCAAAGAGGTGCCCAGAGCTCTGTGGAACTCCTACAATGGCTGGCATGGGGTCTGGGACCCCCAAAGAAATCTGTGTTCCCCTTCCCTGCCCACCCCACCCTTCCCAGAATCTGACCCCTTCCCCACAAGACCTGGTTCTGCAGCCTAGGGGCCCTGGCCTTCCCCCAGTTATCTTCCCCCAACCCAATCCCTACCGCCCTCCCTGGACTTGGGGGGTCTGGACCTTTGGCCCCTGCCCCCTGGGGGGCCCAGACCTCTGGGCCCTTGCTTCTGGCCTTTGCAGAGGCCCAGGATCCGACACTCCCATCCCTGCCCAAGCGTCTGAGGTGTTAGTGGTGGGGGGAGAGGCCCACCATCCCAGACTCTGGTAAATGTCTTTGCAGCTGGCAGTGGGGTGGACCCCAGCCCAGGACCAGGCCCAGGCCTGGGTGGAGGTGGGGTCAGATGAAGAATTCTTCTTTCCTCTTGTGTCCGTCGCTGCCATTGAGAAAGGCTTCTCTTGCTTCTCCCTGCTCATCCAGGCCACTGGCCTCATGGGTCAGATAGGAGCCTGAGGGGTGGCAGACCCCCAGGCACAGGCGACACATATGTGGACCCAGGAGTTGGGCAGAAATACACGGGAAGACGGAGACAGACAAGACATACCAGGCGAAGAAAGAGGGAGAAAGGGAACATACAGGGAGAGGTCATCAAGTCCAGGGGATAGCAAAACAGGGGCAGAAAAGAGGTAAAAGCAGAATTAGGAAGACTCCAAAAGTTCACAGAAAGACCACCCTTATCCATTCTCTTGGCGGTGTCCCCTTGCTCTGCTCCCAACGAATCCAACAATTAGGAAGATAAATGTTTTATTCAAACCCACGGCCTTAATTGGCCTTCAACGTTTCACCCCTTTTAGAGTCGTGGCGGAAAGGTCCGCCCTTTTGGAATCTTGGCCTCAGGTCCCGCCAGATTTCGAATCCCGGATCTGGGCTCCGCCCCCTTATCACCTCGGCTGTACGCCCGCCCTCTTTCCAACCCGGACTCTAGGCCCCGCCCCCTTCCGGATCCCACAACCAGCCACACCTCTCGCTGAATTCAGACCCCGCCCCCACTCACCCTTCTGCCGTACTGAGCACCAGACCATGCCCACCAGCACACATATGATCAGAAACACCAGTAGCGCCAGGATGCCGCCCACAATGGCGTAGGGCACCGACGTCTGAGCCTCTACCACCGCACCCGGGTCTGCCAGAGAGACAGGGCGCAGGACCAGGTCATCGGAGGACGGTCCCAGCCCGGCCCCATCGCTGTGGATCGCTTAAACCAGTCCACACACTAACCGCGCTTTTACGTGCCACGCCCCTCAAGTTATTGCTGCTCCTGGCCCCTTGTCCTGGCTCCACTCTTTCCTGATGCTCCACTTCCACAAAGAATGCGCGCGTGTTGGTTTGCACACTGCCCGACCCAGCCCCTGAGTTCTTTTGCTAGTACTATCCCACTTTCTTCCCCCACCCCATTCCCCACAGAACAGAAACAGCACATCCCTTTTCTTTGGACTCCTTGACCCACAGAACCTCAGGTCCAAGTCCCTTTCCCCCTTGTCTAAAACGCTCCAGGTATTTAAAATGCTGAGCTATAGGCCCAACAACTTCCAAAATTCCTGCCCCACCGTTAAAAGGGCTAACCACATAACACTTATTTTGTGCTAGGGGCCATTTCAACCCCTTTATATATTTAGCTCATATAATCTTCACAACCCTATGAGGTAGGTGCTATTGTTTATTTCCACTTAACCGATGAGGAAACTAAGGCGCAGAGTTACCCGCAATAGGATGCTGCAGGGCCCAGTGTGAACCCAGACGGTCAATCTGGCCGCAGAACTCCAGGAATTCTGTTGGCTGTTGACCCCAAGGAATCACCCTTTGCACAGGCCCCTCAAACACCCCTGGCAGGTCTTGAACCATCCAATCCAGCTCGCCCATTCCCAAGGCCCCGCCCCACCCAGGACACCCGGAGACCTCCTCCGAGGCCCCGCCCCTGCCTTGAGCCCCGCCCCCAGGCCGGCCGCTGCCTGCCCTCACCGTAGACCACGAGTACATAGAGCGCCCTCGCGTGGCCGTGCTTGTTCGATGCCTCGCAAGTGTAGGTGCCATTATCGGCTGATACCAAGCCTGGCAGAGTAAGCGTCTCCCCGACCGCCTCGGCCCGCTCTGGCAAAGATTCATTCCCGCGGTTCCAGCGGATCTGGTTTGGTCTGGGCATGAGTAAAATATAGTGAGAGTTAGGGACACAGGTGCCAACATCCAATTCTGAGTTCTCAGTAATCTAGATATGTAGCATCTCCAAATAAGAGGGTCCTTACTAGCCAGCCCTATCCTTCCTGCAGTCCTGGGCCCAGCTTCCACCCGACACCAGTCTCAAGAATCCTAGCCTCCCGCCCCCCGCCCGTTCCACCGTCAGAATCCAGGAGTCCATGGCCCCACAGCTTCCTTCCTCAAGATCCACAAGCCCAAACGCCAGACTCCTCCTCCCTCAGGGCGCAGAAGTCCGGGCCCAGGCCCCTCTGTTCATCCAGTCCTCTCTTTCCCGAGACACAGGTGTCCAGGTCCCCGGTCTTCTTCTTGTCAGGACCCAGGAGTCTCGGGTCCAGCAGCTCACCTGGGGTTCCCTGTTACAGCACACGTTAGCACCAGCGTGTCTCCCTCCCTCACCACAGCTTGCGAGGCATGGATCCGGGCCGTGGGAGAGTCTGTGGGCGGAAATGAGATGGGAGAGAGGTGGTCCGGCTCATCACGCGGGGCTGGAAACCCTCCCGGGGGCAAGCGGCTGGCGTTGGGACCCTCCGGCCCCCCGGGTCCCGACCCGCCGGGCACTTACACTGCACGTCCAGCACGTACTGCGTCTGCTTGCTGTGTCCGGAGGGCAGCGCCTGGTTCTGCGCCTCGCAGATGACGATGCCGCCGTCGTCCTTGCGGTCCACCCGAAACCGCACTGTGCTCGCCACGCTCCAGACCTTGCCATTTTCCTGGCCGCTGCTCACTCCTGCCAGGCGGGGCGGGGAAGTTGTCAGGCCAGGGTTCCGGCTCCGCCCACCGAGGGTGTACCCACCCCGCCCCCCCGCCCAAACCAAGGCATGTCATTTGCCAAGCTCCGCCCCTTATCCACAGGCCTGGCTATGAGTCCTCCAAGCCACGCCCCTCCCCGAACCAAGCCCACCGCCCCAGGAGCCTCGTCCCAAAGCTCCCTTTCGCTCCCACGCCCTCTCCTCTATCAATTCATTCCGTAGAGGCGTATTGAGTGGCCAGTGTCCGCCTGTGCGCTCTTCTCCAAGCCCCGCCTCCTCTCAGTCCCACCTCCCGCCGGCACCTCCCCTCCCACCCCGCCCCGCCCCGCCCCCCACCCCAGGTAGTACCTTTCAGCTCCTTGCGGTCGCGGTACCAGCGCAGGACCGCGGCAGGGCGGGACCGCGGAACTAGGCAACTGAGCTCCACCTCGCCTCCCTCCACCGCCTGCTCCCGAACCTCCACCACGGGATTCTCTGGGGCCACTGCCGTAGGGAGGAAGGGGTAAGGGGAGGCGGTCAGCGGAGACACCGAGGGAGACTCAAAGTAACTAGGTGGAACAAGGATCCCGGGTGGCAGAGGTCAAAAACAACCAGGTAAAAAAAAAAACCAGGTTTCAGGATAAGAGAGAAGCAGAGGAGAAAGGAGGGGATGAGTCTGAGGAGGGGGGTGGCGTTACCCAATACAGTGAGCGTGGCAATCTGGTGGTGGGTATCCTCCGTGTAGAGCTGGCAGAAGTAGCCCCCCTCGTCCTCCAGGCGGGCATCTGAGAGCCGGATCCGCACGCGGCGGGGGGAGAACTCCTCAAGCTGGAAACGCTCGTCTTTCAGGGCTAGACAGAATGAACAGGAAGGGATGAAACTGGGGAGTCCTGGCCTCAGGGGTCCCGCCCTTCCGCCAGGAGCTTAGAGACCTGCTCTTGGCGTCCTCTCTCCAGCCAGCCATACCTGTGCCTCTAAGGGGCCCACCTAGTTACTCCCTTGGGGACCCAGAACGATTCAGGCCCTCCTGCCCACAGGACCAGGAGTCCAGACCCCTAGCTCCATGCTCTGTCAGGACCCAAGAGTCCACACTCTCCGCTCTGTCCTCTTTCAGGACACAGGGGTCAGGCCCCAGCCCTCCTCTTTCAAGACAGCATTCCCTACCCCAGCACTCACCGCGGGTGCCGTTGAAGAAGAGGGTCTGCCTCGCTGGGTTCTGAATGACAACTATGGACCCATCATACTGGTGCAGACGGCAGGTTATCTCGGCCACCCCTCCCTCAGCCACGGTCACATTCTCTGTCTGTACTTCCTGTCCAGCCCCTGGGCCAGTAGACAGAGAAACTCGTTGAGGGCTGCAATTCCATCTTTTCTCTCTCCCTCTGTTCCTCTCCCACCCAAACCTCCATTTCCCTCTCATTCAGTTCATTGCACCCAACATTTCCTGAGGACTGGACTTCGGGAGATGGAGAAAACCTGCTTGAGAGGGGCTGTCAGTCAAGATCCAGTGGTATGTGCTCTAATGGGGGCAGCACAGGGCACACTGGGAGCCCAGAGGAAGGGGAGAGACTAAGGCCACCTAGGGAGATGGGTGATTAGAGAAGGTTCTGGAAGGAAGCTCCATTGGATCCAGATCTTACAGTGAGCAGGAATCACCAGGTGTGGGAAGCTGCTATGTGCTCACCAAATCCTGTCTTTCACACCTGGGCACACATTGTAGTTTGCCTGCAAAGATGGCCACAATATTCTTCCCATCCCTGTGCATGTCCTTTGTAAGGTGACTTCTCTCCTCCTCTCATTAAGGAGGCACTCCCACCAGGGGCGCCTGGGTGGCTCAGTCGTTAAGTGTCTGCCTTCGGCTCAGGTCATGATCCCAGGGTCCTGGGATCGAGCCCCGCATCAGGCTCCCTGCTCCGCGGGAGGCCTGCTTCTCCCTCTCCCCCTCCCCCTGCTTGTGTTCCCTCTCTCGCTGTGTCTCTCTCTGTCAAATAAATAAATAAAATCTTTAAAAAAAAAAAAAAAAAGGAGGCACTCCGACCCTGTGAATCTGGGCGGGCCCTGTGACTTGCTTTGGCCAACAGAATTTCCTAAAAGTGATATTGTCTGAGTTCTGGAGCCCAGGCCTTGCAGTTTCCATTTGTGCCCTCTTGCTGTCCTGAGACCATCGGGTGAAGATATCCCTCCTAGCTTCCTTGAGGGCAAGGGACCACATGGAGAGAGAAGCCCAGCCAGGAGCCAGCACCAACTGCCAGACATGTGAGTGGGGCCATCCTGGGCCCTCCAGCCCCAGGTGACTGCAGGCACATGAGTGACTCCAGCTGAGACCAAGAGAAGAACTGCCCAGCCAATTCAGTCTGAATCACTGACTCCCAGAGTCATAAGCAAATAACGCGACTGTTGTTTCGAGCTATCACGTTTTGGAGGGTCTGTTACACCGCTAAAGTTAACTGGTACAACACACGATTGGGCTCCATTTCCTAGGATTCCTTATACTTAGTTGGGGCCATGTGACCGATTTCTGGCCAATGGGATGTAGGTGGAACAGAGAGACACCCCTTCCAGCCTGGCTTCTGTCACTCAAAATTCTCCTTGCTGCCTGAATGGAGAGGACCCCGAGGAGCCTTAGGAGGACAGGATCACAAGCTGGAAGGAGCCTGGGGCCCTGACTGACTGTCCCCTGCAACCTGCATGCACAGGACTGTGACACGAATGAGAAATACACTTTTTTGTTAAGCCGTTGAGATTTCAGGGCTCATGTTATTGCAGTAATCCTAACATGATTAATCCATCAGAGGAGCAAGGTAGGGGATTAGTAAGGGGGTATTTTCAGCAGAGGCAGTAGCCTAGAGTAAAGCTCAGAGCTGGGATTAATCAGCATCAGCATCACCATCATCATCGTCACGGTCATCTTCAAAATCAAATAACCACAGAGTGGTAGCTGGTGTTTATTAGGCACTTGCAGTGCCAGGCTCTGTTCTAAGGGTATCAGCTATACAATTTCCACCTCATCATCACAATACCCGGATAAGGTAGGCACTATTATCAATCCCCAGGTTTTTTTAATTCCCATTTTAGAGATGAGACAATTGGTCCAGAGAAAGAAAATGACTTGTTCAAGGTAGTAGTCAGAGGGGCAGTGGGGAGGGGGGCAGGATCTGCATCCAGAGCTCTCTCTCATTCTACAGTTTGCTTTCACATCCCCTCCTGGCTGTCTGGGTAGAAGGAAATGTGCAAGAGGGGTTGTGGAATTTGCTAGTGAAGGGCCACAAACGCCAAGCTCGGGAGATGAGCTTTTATCCTGAAGGCCGGGGGAGGGAGGTTTTTAAACAGGAAAAGTGCCATGATCAAATGGGGTTATTTCCCTTTAAATGTGGGATAACTGTAGCTTCATGTCTCTGACATTCTGGCCCATTCATTCAAGTGTTTCCTGAGCGGTAGGTAGGTGTTTAGGGGCCAGGTGCCCAGAGATGAGTCAGATGAGATCCCTGCCCTGGAAGGCCTTCCAGATTTACAGGGAGGTACACACAAATCACTGTAATAGCCCATCAGAAGTGTTATGTTCCCTGTAAGAGGACTAGGTAACCTGATTTGGCTGCCGAGGGGTAGAAAAGATTAATTCTGGAGGATGGAGGCAGAGACAGCTGGCTTTCTACCTGGCATCCATAATTCCCTTTTCTTCTTAGTAAAAGAACCCTGATTGTATTTATGGATGCCCTATGACCCTCAGAAAGAGATATTTCCCAGACTCCCTTGCAGCTAAGTGAGGCCATGTGATAATGTTTTGTCCAATTTGATAGAAGGAAAAGTAATTTCTCTGGTAATTCATGTGGTAATTTTGGGAGGACTTCCTCAAGAAAGGCGACAAGTCCTTTTTCTTCCAGGTCACCTTTATGCTGCCTGGAAGTAGGATGTGATGCCTGGAGTTCTGGCAGCCATTTTGACAAGAGGACAAGGGCAGTAGGGATGGTGGAACTAAGAGCCAGAAGGTGCCTGAGTCTCTGGTGATGCTGTGGAGCTGCCTCAAAAGCCCTGGATGCCTACTTCTGGACTTCCCTTAGGTTTGAATATCATGCTTTGTGTATTTAAGCCACTATTAGGGGTTAATTTAGCACCTCCTGGCACATCAAGCTTGACATGTCCAATCCTGACCCCAAATATTTTCCTCCCCATGTTTTCTCAATCTCAGTAAATATCACAACCATCCATCCAGTTGCTCAGGCCTAAAAACCTTTCCCTCACTCTCACATCCATTCCATCAGCAAGATCTATCCATCTACCTCTAAAAATCATATCCCAAATCTATTCATCTTTGTTTACCTCCTCTACCACTACCCTAGCCTGATGACACCATCTCTTACCTTGACCTTCAAGAGCTACTCATGGGGCTCCCTGCTTCCATGCCTGCTTTCCCTCAGGCCATTCTCCACACAGCAGCCAGATGGATTTTTCAAGAAGGTAAATCAGATCAAGTCACCTCTCTGCTTAAAACGCTCTGCAGGCTGCCCATGACACTGAGAATAAAATCTGGTCTCCTTCCCTGGGCCTTCAAGGTGCTATATGGCCTGGCCCCTCCCTGACTGCAGTTCCAACCACCCTCCCGCTACTTCTTCACTCCAGGCTCATTGGCCCTTGATGTTCCTCAGACTCACTGAGCATGGCCACCTCAGGGCCCTTGCACTTCCCTCTGCCTGGAATGTTCTTCGCCCTTGATCTTCCACGACTCCCTCCCTCCCACTCTCAGTTGGATCTCTGCTCACATCCACACCTCCTCCCGGAGATCTCCACTCACACCCCGTCCCACCACCTCCAGAACACTTTGTCATTACCATTGGCTCTATTTCTTCTACAGAAATGTCCCTGAAGTTATTTTGTTAATTTGCTTACTTGTTTATTGTGTTTGTCCCCCATCACTAGAATACACACCGCACACACCCCATGAAGGCAGGGGTGTCATCCGTTGGTTTTACTGCTGCACCCCTAGTGCCTAGAAGTGTACTGAGACTTGGTCCGTGTCTGGGAGATGGATGAATGAATAGCTTGTGCCAGGCAGGATTTCATTTCCACCTCACAACGACTTTGTGACATCGTCATTCTCCTCCTAAACATCTGGGTTGATCCCAGCTGGACCACTGGCCGTCTTTGTGACCTTGGGCAAGTGGCGTGACTTTTCTGATGCCTTCCATTTAAAAGGGGGTCGATGCCAGTGCCCGAAGCTCAGTGAGCCCTTCCTGCAAGGCTGCTGTTATTACAAGTCCAGAAACATGCCCATGCACATGAAAACTGGCCTGTCTGCACATTTTGGTGCTTAAAAAAAAAAACAAACAACAACAACAAACAAAAACCATCCTGAAACCTATCCATGGGTTCTGGACCTCTGGGCTAACCCAGTGCTACCCCCCATTTTACAGATGTGGAGAATGAGGCTCAGGGTTCCCAGGCAAGTCAGTGGCAGAAACTCAACATTTCCTGGGAGCCATCAGGACCTCGGTATCTCCCCCCCCAATTATTCCTCTGCTCTCTGCTTGAGGGTGCACATGGGGTGAGGGTGGGGGGCTTTTGTCTTGTTCCCTCCCCCTCCTGAGGAGTCAGTAACCAACAGTGTCTGTGCCTGGAATATTAATGTCCCAGGAGCTTTTGTTTCGGGGTTGGGGGGTTGGGGGGTGGTGAGGCGGGACTTTCTGGTCTGAGAGGGCTAAGCTTTTGGGACTGGGGCACTGGCCCTTTAAACTGTGTTGACAGCCTGGAGTCGTCATGGGGATGGTGCCTGGAAAAAGGGACTGGGGAGGGCTGGGGAAAGAGTGGCCGAGCAGGTGATATGCAGAGACCCAGAATCCAGCCCTCTCTTCCCTTAGACCCAGGAATCCAGCCCCCCAACTGCCTCTTCTCCCAGGATCCAGGAGTCCAGGCTCCTAGCCCCCTTCTCCAATCAGGATCCAGGAGTCTGGGTTCTTAGCCTCCTTCTCCTTCAACTCCAGAAGTCCTGAGCCCCAGCTTCTCCCCCTTCAAACCCAGGAGTCTGGGCTTCCAGCCCCCTCCTCCTTCAGGACCCAGGAGCCATGGGTCCAGAGTACACAGCTGCTGGATGTTTCCATGGAGACTAAACGGGGTGGGGGGAGCACTTCCTGGGTCCTGAGTCAGCGAATACCCAAGGGAGTCTCAAGGTCATGGTTCCGGGAAGGTCACAACCACCCCTTCTGTATCCGCTCCCCAGGGGGCTCATGGCTTCATGCCTCCTTCCCCCACTTCCTCCCCTAGGGAGGTGGTACATCCCTGCGTCCTGAATGAACCCCCCCTCGGCCCCCCATCAATGGCGGAGTCCGAACATCCTAGCACAAAGCATCAATTCTTCCCCAGCTCAGCCTTGTGAAGGCGCCTGTATTCGCAGGACCTAGGCATCAGGGTCCCAGCCCCTCCTCCCTCTGAAACCTGGAGTGGGACCCCCCAGCCCCTTCCTCTCCCCAGGACTCAGTAGTCTGTACCTCCATTCCTAGGAGTATGGACCCTCAGCCCTCTTCTCCCCTTAGACCCAGAAGTCCAAGCCCCCAGCCCCCTCCTCCCTCTCACACACATGTCCAGGACCCTTAGCCTCCTCCCTCAGACCCAGGAGTCCAGGCCCCCAGCCCCTCCTCCCTCAGACCCAGGAATCCAGGCCCCCAGCCTCCTCCTTTCCCAGAAACTTGACTCCCGGGCCACAGTCCTCAACCCTCAGAACCACAGTCCTGCCTTCCCCCAGCCCCCTGTCCCCCTCCCATCTGGGGACCAAGCATCAGGTGGGGGCGTAGGGGTGAGTCAGCAGCCTCACACACAAAGTGGCCCCTGTGGCCCCCACGTTCCTGAGATATTCGGAACTCCCTAGATTCCAGGCCTCAGGCCCAGCGGGGGGGGTGGGAGATTACCCCTGGGTGTGGGGTCATGGGGGAGTTCTTGCTCCCTCCAGGAAGGGTGCACGCTGGCACTGAGCCCTCACTGTCCTATCCTCCAGCCCCAGTGCCCTCTATTCACCCCCTCCCAGGAGAGCCCAGGCTCTGTCACTGCCCTCTTGCCCCACTGAGTGCCTGCAGAGGAGCCTTGGGGCCCGGTTCCCAGAGGACCTATGGGCCTGGGATGGGTCTGGGGTCCACACTGGCAGGAGCCAGTGGGTGCTTGGGTCTTGGTGCCACAGGCCATTGGGCGCTGGCAAGTCTGACTGTCTCCAGTCCCCCCCCCACCTCCCCCACCCAGAGAGAGAAAGCTGCCTTTGTGTTCCCCAAGACGGGGATAGGCCAGGCTCGCACGACATTAACCCACCCCAGGCCCCAGCCCTGCTGTGTCTAAGGTCTTGGAATCCATTGCAGAACCTGACCCCTGCTCTGGGGACTCAGGCATCTGGCTCATGGGTGGGTGGGGGTCAGTGACAGAAACCTCCCAAGACCTGCACCCTGGGGTGACTCATAATTGGAGGGGAAGGTCCCCCTGCTCTCAGAGTGGCCTGTCAGAACTTTAGCAGGGAAAAGTGAATCACTTGGGAGGAAAACATTTGGGATCAACAAGCCCCCGCCCCCCCCTACAAAGCCCCCTAACTCTTAACAATCTCTCTGTCTTGTCTTTGTATCTGGATATCTGTTTCCTCAGTCCCTTTCAGTTCAATCCAATCCCTGGCCTGTGGATCTCTGGTTCTGCCTGCGTGCATCTGGGCAGGCAACGAATCTCCCTCTTTCTCACTTCCTCTCGCCTGCCCACCCTGGGCCCTTCTTTCCTTTGGCATAAATCTCATCATCCTTCCCCGGTATTCTTGGCAGATATGTAAGCCAGGAAAGAGAGAGAATTCGTTTTTGAAAGGGCACAAAGGGACCCCATCTTCCATCCCCATTCCTGCTGGCTGGCCAAGGACAGAAAGGGGGTGATGAAGAGGAAGATGAGGTGGGGACCATGGGCAACCCCTAAGATCCGGTGGCCAAGGTCATTCAGAAATATCCAGTGAGAAGGAAAGCAGACAGGGCCCTCTGACAACATGTACTCTGGCTCCCTAGCTCATGCTATACAGAAGTGGAAAGTGAGGCTCAGGGAGTGACAGGGGCTGACATAAAATTACACCAGGGAGGCCTAGTCCCTCGGTTCCCAGTCCAGAGGGCTCCCCATGACACCCAGCTCTCTCCCAACTTGTAAAGCCCTATGCCGTTTAATTTAGAGAAAGTTTACAGAAGGGATTAGGATGCCAGGAAGCAGTGACTTTAAAATGAAATGAGAAACAAGCCTATCGAGCTACCTCCCAGGAATGCTGGAGAAAAGATTCTTGAGCCGGGTAGGCAGTCATCTTAGTCCACCTTCTGATTCTGAGAATCCATCCCCATGACAGTCTAAACTGTCAAGATTCCAGATGTCAGAGGTGTCAAGATTCAGGATCTCCTGGAGGTCAAGATCTCAGACTTCTAAAGATGTCAAGAGGCTAGAACCCTAATGCTATCAAGGTTCTAGAATTTTAAAGGTGTCAACATTCTAAAGACTTTGGGATTCTAGGATCCTGAAGGTGTCAATGTTTTAAGATACCCATAGGTTCTTTGTTTCCTGGACTCTTTGGTTCTAGGATTCTATGAACCTGGTTTGGGGGGCCTAAAAAGGAAAGAAAGAAAAATAAAACTGGATGGCAACGTAGTTAAGGTATCAAAGCGCTCATCTGGGAAATTGTGGCACGTTTGTTCCAAAGAAGGAAGAAATGAGGAAAGTTCCGAGCAATGGCAGAAGACTGTAGAATGAAGCAAAGTGCGGCACGAGAGGTCAGCTTTGCCCCTCGCCTTGTCCTGAGGAGAGGAAGGCTCCTTCTCAAACCCTGCGGGGGGGCAGGGGGGCGGGTGTTGTAACCTCATCCCACTTGCCAGAAACCCCTTGGGAGGTCTGAGCTGGAGTTCCCTTTCAGGTCCCTGAGTTCAAAATCCTCCCTTTACAGAAAGGGGAACTGAGGCCCAGAGAGAGAGAAGGGTGCTTGACATCCACCGCTGGGGCAAATGGCAGGGGGCGGGATGTAAATAAACTCAGGCCCCCCAGCCCTGTGCCATCTGGCTACAGGCCTCTCCCAAATCTCTGCACCGCTTCCTGCCCTGCTGCTTCCCAGTCCTCCACTCCTCCTAAGAGCGGCCTTCCCCATCAGGGAGGAGGGGGTGACCTGTCGTAGGTTTGAGGCACCCGCACTGTGAGAGTGTGAGTGTGTGGGTGACGTTTCCTGACCTTGTCCCCAGCCTCAGGGTCACCCTCTCTTGCAGGTCTCCGGCTTTTCACAGAGTGTGATGAGGATATGCGGATGGACCCCTGGATGTCCTGGAGCAGGGGGGGCTTCTCTGGAAGTTATGGCCTGGGTGTGTGAATGGTTGGGGAGGGGCAGCATTTGCGAGGCATTTGCTGAATCCATGTGTGTGCCCACATGCCAAGGTTCCTCACACACTTCCCCACACACATACATACACACACATTTCCCTCCAAGGCCCTTCAGGGTGCCCTGTCTGACTCAATTCCTCTCCAGGGGCACAGAGGGATAAAGGGATGGAGGCATGAAGGATTGAGATGGGGGAGGTTGTAAGGGTAGAGGGGGGAGGCAGAGAGACAGGGGACAGGGACATCCTGGGACAGAGAGGGGGATAGGTGGGGGGGGGGGGGGGGGAGGGGGGGGGGCAGAGGGGGCTAGAGAAACAGGCAGGAAGGATAGGGGAGAGAGACAAGGGGATGGGGCAGATGGGGGACAGAGAAAAAGGGACAGAGAAACAAGGGTGACAGTGAGACAGGGACAGAGAAGGAGAATGGGGGCAGAGAGGGAGGGCAGAAATATAGAGGAACAGAGAAGGGGGAATAGAGAGGATGATGGGGGGGGCAGAGTGACCCAGTAAAAAGGGACAGAGACCAAGGGACAGAGGTGGGGGACAAAGACAGGATGGAGAGGTGGGAGACAGGGAGGCAAGGAGAAAGGGGGACAGACAGGGGGACAGGACTTCCAGACTGAGGGACAGAGGACAAGGGTAGGGGGACAAGGAGAGAGACTGAGGGACTCAGAGACAGGCGGACAGAGGGACGCAGAGACCGGACAGAAGGACCGCGGGACCGGCCCGGAGAAGGCGGGCTTGTGTGTGGGGGGGTGTTCTCGGTCCCTTTGTCCCCGCCGGGATCAGGGCCTGTGCGGGGTGGGGGGACTGCGGCACAGCGGCCGGGGCCCGCGCCCCCCTCCCCCCGCTCCCGGCTCCCGGCTCCCGGCCCGCGCTGCGCTTTGTCCCGGGGAGGGGGCCCGGCCCGGCCCCGCGCGCATTGTTCGGCCTCTGCGGCCCCGCGGCAGCCGGGCTGTCACCGCAGCGCGCCCCCCGCCCCGGCCTGGCCGGCCGACCCCGGCCCCCGACCCTACCTGGCCCCGCCGCGGCCGCCCACAGCAGCAGCAGCGGCCACTGGAAGCGCCGGGCCCGGCCCATGGTGCCGCCGCCGCCGCCGCCGCCGCTCGCTCCCGGCCCGGCACCTGCACCGCCCGCGCCGCCCGCCCCGCCCTGGCCCCGCCCCCTGCCCGCCCGGGGGCGGGGCTCCGGGGCCGGGGCGGGGCCCAGGCCGGGACGAGAGAGGCGGGAGACCCAGGGGGGCCACGAGACGATGGGGAGGGGGGATGGTGGGGGTGCGACCCCCAGGAGCTGGCGGTGCAGGGGGTGCGGGAGAATGGGAGGGTGCCGGGTGAGGGCAGAGGTTGTGGGTGGTGTGTGAAGAGGTGAGTGTGAGGGTGTTGGTGGAAGGGTGTGTGAAGGTGCAGGTGTTGTGTGAGGGTAAGGGGAAAGGGGAAGGTAACTGTGAGGGGTGTGTGTGGAGGTTTGGGTGTGTGCGGAGGCGAGTGTTGTGTGCGATTGTGAGCATTGAGGGAGGAGGAGGGTTTTGTGGGAAAGGTGAGTGTGAGAGGTGTTCTGCGGACAGGTGAGTGAAGGTGAAGGTGTCACATGACCGGTTGTGAACTGAGCCACCTCGAGATCCGGGAGGCAGCAGAGGGATGTGTGGGCAGGTCCAAGAACTCCCAAGGCAGGGCTGGGCGGGGCTGGGGTGAGGCCCCACCCTTCCAGACCCGGGAATCCAGTGTTTCCATATCATGCATCATTCTCCCAAAAGGGGCCCCTGGAAGTGAACCAACTGGAAGGAAGCCTGAGTCCTGAGCCCCAGAGAGGGAGAGGCTCCTGTGGATGCCTCCCAGGCCCTAGCGACCAGCTTCCCCACCCAGCTTCCCTGCTCTTCCTGCCCCAATCTCTTTGAGTCCCCCACACTCCATGTGCCCTTCCCATGTCTCTCCCAACACTGTTGCTGCCTCACCCCTCCAGACTTGGGGCCCTTCTCCCTCCTGGGAATGGGTCTCCCTGAGCCCACTTCTGTGGGACCTTGTAGACCTGGTCCAAGTTTATCACCCTTAGGACCCGGGAAGAGTGAGAAACCATGGAAAGTAGGAGATCTCAACCTCTCCCATGCCCTTTTGACAACTAGGTAAACTGAGATATGCTGACTATGAAAATTCTTGCTCTTTATCTCCGTCACTACCAAAATAGTCTACATCCAGGCCCACCAGGGAACTTCAGCTCCAGATACCCTTTCTGTCCTCGGTGTCCAGCTCCCAGCATCCTGTCTGTCTTTGGGACCCAAACTCCCATCAACCCCCAAGTCCTCGGGACCTCTAGGATCCTCACTGTTCTCGGGACCAAATCTCCCATCAACATCTGTGTCCCCAGGACCCCAGCTCCAAGCAACTCCTTTCCTTTTCCATTCTCAGGTTACCCTTCGGTAAACAGGGAAAGAGGCCTCACATTTTCTGTCTTAGGATAGGTGGAAGAGAGGTGTCTGACCTAGATGTAGGATACTGGGTTAGGGGGTAGGTAGCAAATAGTTGTCTTTCCCCCAAGAACCTATAGGTCCCCTTGCCCTCATGGTTCTAACCAATGTCTCCTGCTCCAGCTGAAGAGAATCCAACACCCGGGAGATGTTGGTTTGATTCTCATCTGTCTTCTTTGGACCCACCATTTCTCCCTTCTGAGGACACCAGGAGAGTGGTGGTCGTGTCCCCATCCTGTCAAAGACCAGGGTGCTTTATCCATTAGAATTTTCATGCAAGTGACAGCAAATCCAACCCAAGTGGCTTAAGAGAAAAAGAATTGGGTCACATATAAAAAAGTGTCAGCACAGCCTGTCTCTCTCTGTCCTAAGGGTAAATGGCTGCCCTCATATTGCGAGATGCCTGGGGCCACACCTTTCCTTCTTATGTGGAGAGGGGCAGAGAGAGAAAATGGCAAGACGGATGGAGAGAGCCAGACTGAAGGAGACTGAGGGGGGATGAGAGAAAGGGGGGGCAGAAGCTTTAAGAAGCTCCTTCAGCAGAGTGGGGAGATAACTTCCCCCAGAAGCTTCTAGAAAACTTTTCATTAGGTTTCATTGGCCTAGATGATGCCACCTACCTATCACTGAACCAATATCAATGGCCAGGGGATGAGATTATGCTGATTAAATGAAACATGAACCACAGGCTCCCTCCACCCTCAGGTCAGAGGTGAAATCAGCTTTTTTTAAAGAGAAATTATATTGGGGAGCCCCCTGCTGGGCTTGCTATGGGGGGTGGGATGGGTACACCATGAGTTGACCATTCTTGAATTTTTGGAAGTGTTGGGATAGTGCAGACTTTGTTAGTTGTTTACTCAATATCATTCTGGGAGATACTAGAAGTATGTATTTGGTCTCTGCCCCTGGTTCCTGGCACAGAACTCCTGAAATCCTTATAATTTCCTGGGTGATAGGAGTGTCTTTTATTTTCTTTTTAAAGATTTTATTTATTTATTTGACAGAGAGACACAGAGAGAGAGGGAACACAAGCAGGGGGAGTGGGAGAGGGAGAAGCAGGCTTCCTGCGGAGCAGGGAGCCCTATGTGGGGCTCTATCCCAGGACCCTGGGATCATGACCTGAGCCGAAGGCAGACGCTCAACGACTGAGCCACCCAGCTGCCCCAGAGTGTCTTTTATTTTAATGAGGAGACTCTGGGTGGGCTTCTGGACGGCTCCTGGAAGAGAGCTGGTGACCCAAGAGAGCAAACTGTGATTAGAAGCTTGGAATTTTCAGCCCTGCCCCCCATTCTCTTGAGAAGGGAGAAGGGTGGAAAATGGAGTTAGAGAATGATCATGCCTATGGAATGAAGCCTCCATAAAATTGCAAAAGTTACAAGGTTTGGGGGGCTTCCAGGTTGGTGAGCCTGTGAAGATGCTGGGAAAGTGCTCACCGTGGAGAGTTCCACGCCCCTTCCTGCATACCTTGCCCTACGCCTCACTTCTGTCTGGATGCTCATCTGTATCCTTTGTCATATCCTTCTATAATGAACTGGTAAATGTAAGCACACTGTTTCCCTGCATTCTGTGAGCCACGCTAGCAAATTAATCCAACCCGGAGAGGGGGTCATGGGAACCTCTGATTTTTTTTTTTTTTTAAGATTTTATTTATTTATTTGAGAGAGAGAATGAGAGAGCATGAGAGGGGGGAGGGTCAGAGGCAGAAGCAGGCTCCCTGCCGAGCAGGGAGCCCGATGTGGGACTCGATCCAGGGACTCCAGGATCATGACCTGAGCCGAAGGCTGTCGTTCAACCAACTGAGCCACCCAGGCGCCCGGGAACCTCTGATTTTTAACCAATGGGTCAGAAGTACAGGCGAGAGCCTGCACTTGTGATCGGCATCTGAAGTGGGGAGAGGAGTGTGCTTGTGGGCCTGAGCCCTTTGCCTGTGGGATCTGATGCCTTCTCCAGGTAGATCGTGTCAGAGTTGAGTTCAATTGCGGGACACCCAGCCCATGTCACAGAGAATTGCTGGGCGTGGGAGAACTCCCCCAGATTTGGTGACCAGAAGTGTTGTGAGTGTGACAGTGAAGGTAAAGGAGGCACACAGGAGAAAGACACAGTGGGAAGAACTGGGTTTTTCCATCTATGGGAGAAAAACTGGGTGTTTTCCCCCCTAATACACATTCCCTCCCCCTTTTTCCTTTTTTTTTTAGATTAATTTATTTTTTTAAAAAGATTTATTTATTTATTTGAGAGAGAGATATATATGTATAGAGAGAGCACCACTGGAGGGAGAGGGAAAAGCAGTCTCCCCACTGAGCAGGGAGCCTGACTCAGGGGGCTCGATCCCAGGACCCCAAGATCATGACCTGAGCTGAAGGCAGATGCTTAACCAACTGAGCCACCGAGGTGTCCCTATTTTTTTATTTTAGAAAGAGAGAGAGCATGAGCAGGAGGGGCAGAGGGAGAGGGAGAGAGAATCTGAAGCTGACTCAGCGCTGAGCGCTAGCCCAAGGCAGGGCTGGATCTCAGGACCCTGAGATCAGAACCTGAGCCAAAACCAAGGGTAGGAGGTTTAACTGATTGCACCACCCAGGCGCCACCCCCCCACCAACCTTTTTCCTTTTTAAGAGAATCCTGATTTTGTTCAGGCATCTCCCTTTCTTTAGTAGCCAGATGACGCAAGGGAAACCTCAGGAGTGGGGTCTGAATATATTTTGCTCAGTATGATGGTTCCATGCCCCCTTCCAGTGATTGTTGTAGGCATAGGTGTATGAAACAAGTCAGGCAAATAAAATGTGAGGGCACGTCGGCTTGCAAGTGTTGGGTTAAATTCTCTTTGTTTTAAAAAAAAGAGACCCAAGAGGAGATGGCCTTTTGTTATTGCCTATGAATGTGGCTATGATATCTGGAGTTGCAGCAGCCATCTTGGGGTCATGAGGTGGACAAGCCTGAATGGATCCTTTAGGGTATGATCTCTTGTCATTTAAATAATCAATTTCTCCTTTGTTTCAACCATTTTGAGTTGGGTGTCCGGTTGCATACATCCCTGGCCTCTGTGTTGTTTCTGATTCATATAGAATATAAGGAGGCAGCCCTGCTTGCAGATTAAAACACTCCGAGTGACAGTTCACTTTTTCAGCTGGTCTCCCATCCTCATGGTAGGATTCCTCTCAGAGAGATTGCTTTTCCAGCTCTGGCTGAGTGGGCTGCATACCATGTACCACGAGAACTGCAGGAGCAGTGGATGCCTGTTCATGACCTGAACAACTGTCCCAGCTTCCTGACTTAGGTGTGAACTTCCCTGGCTGTAGCAGAGAGGGTCAGAGGCAGAGGACTGACCCCAACTAGACCCCATCAGGGTCTGTCTGCTAGCTCAAGTTTTAGAACTGGGACACGAGGAGTTCTTGGTACTTGACATTTCAAGGGCATATTTGGCTACTGTGTGTGAGGCGGAAGAAGGGGGTCTATGCGGAGACAGAAAAATAAAGTGGAAGCCCAGGAGGGAAACCACACATTCAGAGAGAGAAAGAGAGAGAGACAGAGACAGAGACAGATTCTGCAAAAGGGAGACAACCTTGATTTCACACAGCTTTTCAATTCTATTTCTTGTCCCTAGTGAGGCCCAGAGACCTAGCTCTTGCTTGGATTCTAAACTTCCAATAATGTCGTTTTGCTTAAGTCAGCTTAAACGGATTTTATTTCTTGCAGCCGAAATCCCTGAACAAAAACTTGGGAGCCATTAACGATGAGGTCCTGATCACAAACTCTGTTGTAGAACATTATGAGAAATGTATCCTGAGCCTCAAGATCTGCTGTAAGACATCATGGGACATGTATTTCAAACCTCTGATCCTCACTGGAGGGCATGCTGGGAGATGTAATCCTAGCCCCCAGTCTCTGCCACAGGGTCTCATGGCAGATGCAGTCCTAGCCTCCATTCCTGCTGCAAGGCATCATGGGAAGTGTATTCCTAGCCTCCAGGCTCTGCTGGAGGGCATCCCCGTGGATGTAATCCTAGCCTCCAACTTCTGTGGTAGGCAATCATGGGAAAGGGGAAACTACCCTCAATTTTAATTGTAGAGCAGCTCAGAAAATGTTATCTTGGCCTCATCTCTGCTGTAGGGCATCATGAGAGAGAGAGCCCTAGCGAGTTTTTGTTGTAAGAGACTAAAGATGTGATCTTTCCTTCCTCCTGTCCTTCCTTCCCTCTTTTCTTCCTTAATTACCTGCCATGTTCCAGGCATTATTCATCTCGGTACTGTGGATACAGTAGTAGTGAGCAAATAAAGGTCTTGCCCTTTATGGAGATTATAGTGGGGAGGGTTAGCAAACTACCAAACAAATGACTATTCCCATTAACATTGCAGCATAACAAAATGCCCCAAAACTCAGTGGTGTGAAACCATAACCTTTTTCTTTTTTTTTTTTTTTAAAGATTTTATTTATTTATTGAGAGAGAGAGAGAATGAGAGAGAGAGCACATGAGGGGGGGAGGGTCAGAGGGAGAAGCAGACTCCCTGCCCAGCAGGGAGCCTGATGCGGGACTCCATCCAGGGACTCCAGGATCATGACCTGAGCCGAAGGCAGTCGCTTAACCAATTGAGCCACCCAGGTGCCCCCATAACCTTTTTCTTTTACCATTCTGTGGGTCAGGAATTTGAGCAAGGGACAGCAGGATCAGTACATATCTGCTCCACGATGAACCGGGGCCCAAATGGGCTGGCTGGAACAGCTGGAGGTGGGTGCGATGGTTCATATGGGGCCACTTAATCTGAAACCTTGGCTCTGGCTGCTGACTGGGGTTGTGGATTGAACTGTGTCTCCCCCCCCCCCGCCCCCCCATACATTGAAGTTCTAACCCTTAGAACCTATGAATGTGACCTTATTTGGAAATAGGGTCTTTGCAGATAGGATTAAGATGAGGTCGGGCGCCTGGGTGGCTCAGTTGGATAAGCGACTGCCTTCGGCTCAGGTCATGATCCTGGAGTCCCGGGATCGAGTCCCGCATCGGGCTCCCTGCTCGGCGGGGAGTCTGCTTCTCCCTCTGACCCTCTTCCCTCTCATGCTCTCTGTCTCTCATTCTCTCTGTCTCAAATAAATAAATAAAATCTTTAAAAAAAAAAAGGATTAAGATGAGGTCACACTGGATTAGGGTAGGTCCCTAAATCCAATGAGTGGTGTCCCGGTAAGGAGAGGGAGAGATCTGGAGCTGCACAGCCACATTGACTGAGAAGGCCACGTGAGGACAGAGGCAGAGATTGGAGTAGCGTGGCTGTAAGCCCAGAAACACCAAGGATTGTCAGCAACCCCCAGGAGCCAGGACGAGGCCAGGAAGGATCCTTCCCCAGCGACTTTAGAAAGAGCACGGCACTGCCAACACCTTGATTTCAGACTTCTAGCATCCAGAACTCTGAGAGCATACATTTCTGTTGCTGGAAGCCCCCCAGTTTGAAAATTGGTTACTACCGCAGTCCTGGGAAACAAAAACAGCTGGGCTTCCCGACTCTCCTGCATGCTACATCTGCTGGGGTTGCGACGTCTAGGGCCCCTCCTTCGCCCACGTATCTGGTGTCTGGGCTGAGATGGCTGAGACATCTGGGGCTCTCTCCCCACATGGCGTCCATGCAAGAAATAGTGTGGGCGTCCCCAGAGCACGGCAGCCTCAGCACAGGAAGCTTTTGACATGGCAGCTGGCTTCCCCAGAGCCAGTTTCTTTCTTTCTTTTTTTTTTTTTTTAAAGATTTTATTTATTTATTTGAGAGAGAGAATGAGAAAGAGAGAGCACGAGAGGGGGGGAGGTCAGAGGGAGAAGCAGACTCCCCGCTGAGCAGGGAGCCCGATGCGGGACTCGATCCCAGGACTCCGGGATCATGACCTGAGCCAAAGGCAGTCGCTTAACCAACTGAGCCACCCAGGCGCCCGATAAGTTGTTTTTTTTTTTTTTTTAAAGATTTTATTTATTCATTTATTTGAGAGAGTGAGAGAGAGAGAGAGAGAGCACACGAGAGGGGGGAGGGTCAGAGGGAGAAGCAGACTCCCCGCTGAGCAGGGAGCCCGACGCGGGACTCGATCCAGGGACTCCAGGATCATGACCTGAGCCGAAGGCAGTCGCTTAACCAACTGAGCCACCCAGGCGCCCCAGAGCCAGTTTCTTGAAGCTTAGAACGTGGCAGGGTCAAAGCAGTCCCGGAGCCACGCACGTTCAAAGAGGTGGAGACACTGAGGCCACCTCTTTAAGCCGCCACAGTGACGCTCAGTGCTATGTGATTTGAGGAGGTCCTAAAAAGAAACCCGTCCCTTCCCTGCCCTCAAATACCATGGAAGATGTCTTATCTTTTCTTCATTAGCCATAGGGTCCTGGGGAACGTAATTTTGTCTCTTTGGGCTTGCCTCAGCAAATCATAGGAAACGTGACTTCTTCAATATTGTGCCCCAAGGGTGCCAATGGAAATGAGAGTTCTTTTTCTCAGTCAGTCTGAAGGCATCCTAGGAAAAAGAGCCCAGCTTTTATCTCTTGCCACCGGGGCATCTGGGGAAATGTAGTCCTGTCCTGATTCCTCACTGCAGGGCCCCCAGGGAGTTCTGGCCATCAGATTATCCCTCCCATTCATCTCGGGTCTCAGAACCCCCTAGGAAATGCAGATGCCTCTCCTTAGAACAACAAAGTAGTCTTGACCTTTGGAGCTTGGGAGAAGAGACTGGAAAGTTCGTGCTTGAGTGAGTGAGTTGGAGCCCAGAAATTGATGTGGAGGTGGCTTAGGATGGAAGCCCATGGAGAACTGCTCCCAAGGCTGGGGCCCCAGATGCCTGGGTCCTACAATGTGACCCCCAATTCCAGGAGGTGGGTGAAAGGTGCCCCCCCGCCCATTCATCCTCCCAAAGAGAGATGCTACGGAGAAGGGAAGATCAGGTCTTGTTCGCTGGTACAAAAATCTTTAAGTATAAAATATTAAATAAAACAAATATTAATTAATAATAACAACAATGGTACAACAATGCTAACATAACAAGACCTCTCCTGCTGGCCTGCAGTCTTTCTCCAGCTTTTCTCCCCTGGTTCTGCAACTTCGTGAGACAGCTGGGAAAACTGAGACCCAGAGAGGGCAGCACACTGGCCTGAGGTCACACAGCAAGTCTGCAGGGCTGGGGGCTGAGGGGAGGGCAAAGGGCTCCTCTGGATCCAGCCAGGGAAGGGGGAGTGTGGGGGGTCAGGTCCAGAGGAGAGTGCCTCCCCACAGTCTGGCAGTTATAAGCAGGGTGGCCATGAGGCTGAGGTGGGCAGGACCAGGCCGGGGGGCGCCGCCCATGTGGGGCTGGTGACCCAGGACTGGGTGGTTACAGCCGTTTCCAGTACAGCATGAGACATTGAGATGGGTCAGTCTGAAGGCTTCAGCCACGTGGAGACTCTGGCACCATGAGGAAGTTGCACAACCTCGTACTGTGTAGCTCGGGTTGCCCAGCCCTGAGGAGAGAGAAGACTGCGTGAGACTCCCAGCTCCTGGGGATGGGCCTGCAGTGCTCACCGGGTGACCTGCCACCTTCTGGCGGATCCCACTTGAAGAAAGCAGCAGTTTCAAGTGTGGTCCCTCAGACCCTTCTGGGGGAACCAAGAAGTCAAAACTAGTCTCATAATAATGCTAAAGCATCATTCGACTTTTCCACTCTTGTGAGTGTACAGTGGGGGTTTTCCAGAAACCCTGGGACATGTGATCTTGCAGCCGACTGAACGCAGAAGCCCATATGAGGATGAGGATCCAGCCATCTTCTATTAAGCCAGACATGAAAGAGATTTGCGAAATGGTAGAACAATAGCAGTCTTTTGTTAAATGTTTTCATTGTGGAAAATGTCATTTTTTTTTAAGTAAAAAATGTTATGTTCACATGGAATGAGGTTTTATTTTGTATTTTTCTTTTAAATTAATTTATTTTAAAATAAATTAATAGGGGCACCAGGGTGGCTCAGTCGGTTAAGCGTCCAACTCTTGGTTATGACCTCAGGGTCATGAGATCAAGCCCCGATGCGGGCTCCATGCTGGGCATGAAGCCTGCTTAAGATTCTCTCTCTCCCTCTCCCTCTGCCCTCTCCCCATCCCCCACTTGCGGGCTCTCTCTCTAAAAAAATAAGTAATAAATAAATTAATAATTTGCATCTCTTAAAATATCTCAGTTTTAATCCTAATGCAGTAAATATCTATAGATATATCTGCCATAAGTAATAATTTTTAAGAGCACGAAGGAATTTTGAGATGAAAAGGTTTGAGAACCGCTGGAACAGAGACCTGCCCAGGATGGCACAGGATGGGAGCCCGCCACGCCCGCAGGAAGTCCCACCCCCTCGTGGGAAGTCCCACCCCTCGTGGGAAGTCCCACCCCCTCGTGGGAAGTCCCACCCCCTCGTGGGAAGTCCCACCCCCAGAGAGGTCCACATTTCTGTGGCGGGAACGCTCATTTCTTAATGAAGTCCTCATTCCTGACGACACTCTGCACCCTCCTGAAGGAAGTCCTACATTTTCCACAGGAAGACCCAGCTCCCTGAAGTCGACCTGTGGCCCACAAGCCCCCACCCACAAGTATACCCTCCCAGCCTCCTGGAAGGGCTCACCATTAGTTCCCGTGGCTTTCAGACATTGATTCATGGGGCCTTGGCAGGCGGTCAGGGCAATCTCTTCCGAGGAACATCCATGGGTGCTGTTCCCCTCACAGCTGTAACACTGGAGGCCATTCAGAGGCAGGTTTTGAAGCTCCAGGACTTGGGAGAAGACAGGTGACACAGAAACCAAGGAAATTAGTATGGGGGTGCGGGCAGGTGGGGTGAGGGGTGTCCTTCCTTGCATTACCTCCCCTAGAACGGTCAGCTCGCAGCCTGAGATGTCATGGAGCCACCTAGTGGTCAGGCATTGGAACAGCAGTCTTCAGAGGGGGAGGGCTTTTTTTTTTTCCCCCCAAAGATTTTATTTATTTGAGATAGAGCAGGAGAGAGAGCACGAGCATGAGCGGGGGGAGGGGCAGAAGGAGAGGAAGCAGACTCCCCGCTGAGCTGGGAGCCAGATGTGAGACTAAATCCCAGGACCCTGAGATCATGACCTGAGCCAAAGGCAGACGCTTAACTGAGCCACCCAGGCGCCCCTTCTGGGGGGTTCTTTATAGAACCTGTGAGAGAAATCCCACCTCGCCGCTCCTCCTGAGCCCCTATCTGACCAGGCACTGGGCGAGCAGCTGTGGAAGACGAAACAGTCCCTGCCCTACAGCACTTACCACTCAGACCTACACTGTCCAATATGGTAGCCACCAGCCACGTGTGGTTGTTTACATTTACACGGAAATGAATTCGTATTAACTAAAATTCAAGGTTCAGTTTCACATTTCAAGTGCTCAACAGCCATATGAGTTAGTGGCTACCATACTGGACAGTACAGATATGGAACATTTCTATCACCGTGGAAAGTTCTGTTGGACGGTACTGGTTTATGGAGACAGAATAACACCAAGGAGTGAGATTATAGTGGAGGGGAGGGACAGAGAATGTTTCCCTGAGGACAATACTTTAAGCTGAGACCTAACAAATGAGAAGTAGCCAGCCCAGTAAACTCTTGGGGGAGATGTGTTCCTGGTGGAGGGTACTGAATGCGCAAAGGCCCTGAGGCAGGAGAGAGGGTTTTTTTTTTTTTTTTAAGATTTTATTTATTTATTTGAGACAGAGAGAATGAGAGACAGAGAGCATGAGAGGGAGGAGGGTCAGAGGGAGAAGCAGACTCCCCGCCGAGCAGGGAGCCCGATGCGGGACTCGATCCCGGGACTCCAGGATCACGACCTGAGCCGAAGGCAGTCGCTTAACCAACTGAGCCACCCAGGCGCCCGAGGCAGGAGAGAGTTTGGCAGTTGCAGGAACTCAATGTAGACCATGAGGCAGACAGGTGCTGGATTACAGAGGGCATAGGATGGTCTTTAGATTTTACTCAGAGAGCAAAGAAGAGTTGCTGCAGTGCCTGAGGAAGGAGAGTGACATGCTCTGGTTTACACTTTTAAGAAATCACCCTTGCTGCTGTGTCGAGCATCGGCTGTAGGCGGCAGAAGCGGAAGCAGGGGGACCAGTGAGAAGGTCATGGCAACAATCTAGGCAAGAGCTCCCGGTGGCATGGACCAGGGCGGTGAGCCGCGGAAGGATTCAAGGAAGTATAAAGCAGGGGTCTTTGGAAAAGGTTTGATGGGCACGATGAATCTCCACACAAGCCTTCTTTGAGGAGGGGCTTTCAGGGGAGATGGACACCCAGAGAGGAGGGGTGGCCTGCGAGGGAGGGGCAGCAGCCCGGGTACATCTCCCTGCCCCGACCCCAGCCTCATGCTGTGTGGGTCCCCTGCCCCCTCACCTGGGCCTCCATTGCATTTGGTGGTGTTGCAGCACCGCAGGAAGTGGAAGGTGTGGTTGTTGTGGAAGCCGGTGGGGCCTGGGCAGCCCGGAAGGTTGCCACAGCCGCGGGTGTGGTGCTCATCCCTTGGACTGCCTGTGGGGGGCAGAAGAGAGAGGTCAGATTGTGCAGGGACTGCGACTGGCCTTGCCCACCACCGCAGCAGTCATCTGTCCATTTCCTGCCTCACTGTTCATTATAGGACCCTCCTTTTATTTGGGGCAGCCATATATCTAGGCAAAACCACATTTTCCAGCTTCCATAGGTATAATCATGTGGCTAAGTTAGAATAGAATAGAATAGAATTATGGTTTTATGGGACTTCCAGAAAGGAGAACCCCCACAAAAGGAGGGGTGCCTATTTTTTGTTCCTTTTCTTCTTTCTCCTTCCTGGAGCTTGGACATGAGGTTTAGAGCTCTGGCAGCCATGTTGGACTATGAGGCAATTGTGAGAATGGAAACAATAGTCAAGAAATGAGAAAGCATCTTGGTTCCTGGTGATGGTAGAACTGTCCTAGTGGCTCAGGACTTCCTACCACTAGACTTTTTTGTGTGTGAGAGAACTAACCTTCTACCTTGCTTAAATCCTTGTTATGCTGGGGTCCTTGTTAAGTGCAGCCTTGGGGAGGAGCAATGCAGGGGGGAGATGCTGCTGGCAGGTTGGAGCTCACCTTCCAGGCTCTGGTGGGTCACCACTTCCACGCACTGTTCTGTAGGGCTGCGGCATTGCAGGCTCTGGTCCCAGCCCCTCTCACAGCTCAGATCTGATGAGGCGCAGGAAACACATTCGAGGTAACGGCTTCGGATTCGGGGAAAGGTGGAAGTCCGACCTGTTCGGGGAGGGGCAGGAGGGTGAGACTCCATGGGGAGAGTTCCGGAAATCTAGCTCCTTTGAAGACTCAACTTAGCATCAATTCCTCCTTCAGCCAATCATCAAAGCCCTGCCCATCCCACCTCCTGAATCTTTCTAGCATCCATCCCCTCCTTTCCAGCCCCATGACCCAGGTCAGAACTTCTTCAAATACCTGGCTTCCTGGTTTCCATCCTTGCCCCCCAACCCCACCCAGTGCAGCCCCACATGGCCCTAGAAGGATGTTTCTAATACTCAAATGTGACCCTGCCTGCTCTGCTCAAAACCTCTCCATGGCTCCCCAGTGCCCTCAGAATAATATCCAAGCTACTCCGTGTGGACCTCTGGGTCCCGGCCACCTCTCCTGTCTCATCTCCCTCCACTAGCCCCTCAAACTCTACTCCCCATGACTTCCCACAGTTCCTGAACGTACATGCTGACTGGCATCCAGCCCTTGCCTAGAACACGCTCCCTCGGCTCCTTACTTTCCCTGTCTCCTCCTACTCATTCTTCAGGCATCATCTCAAATTTCACATCCTCTAAGAAGTCCTCCCTGACCTCGGAGGCTGCATCAATGTGCCCCACTGGGCTCCCCAATCCCAGCCACATCCACTTTGGGTCATCCCCGTCTGACTGGACTCTGAGCCCCAGGAGGTGGGGCCAGGACTGTCCTAATCATTACTGTGTCCCAACACCACCCAGCACCAGGGCCAGAGCCAGAGAAGACATCCAGTAAATATTTGTTAAATGAATGAATGAAGAATTGCTTAAAACCCTGCTATTGTTCTCTGTGGTAGCCAACCTCCGAGATGGCCCCCAGTGACCCCTGTTTCCTGGTACGCACACACAAAGAATAGGGCTGACCCGTGTAACTAATGGGATATTGCGGAAATGATGGTGTATGATTCCTGCGCTAGATCATAAAAGGCATTGCAACTTCTTCCTGGCTCTCTCTTGGATTACTTGGTCGGGAGGAAGTCCATCTGTCATGCGGTTAGAACACTCAGACACCCCATGGTGAGGTCTCCGTGGCGAGGAACTGAGGCCTTTGTCCAAGCCACGGGAGGGGACCAGCCACGTGAGTAAATCTCCCTTGGGAGCCTTGGGATGATGGCAGCTCTGCTGTCATCTTGACCACAACCTCATGAAAGACCCAGAACCATCCTACTTAAGCCACTTCCAGATTCTTCAGAATCTGACCTTCAGAAACTTTGTGAAATAATACCTGCTCATTTTTGTTTTAAGTTTTGGGACAATCTGTACTGAGGCGATAGGTAATTAATGCACTACCCGATTGGGTCAGGGATCCAAGCCTCGCTTGATTGATTGATCTGTGATAAGCCTCTCACACCTGCTGGTCCAGGCCAAGGGGGTGAATTATTTTTCCCCGGAAACACTAGAGTCATTCCTCCGGCCAGGCCTTGACTCACACCATGCTGAAGCCTGGTATGCCTTCCCCTTCCTGATCCCAAATATCCAAGTTGAGTTGGGGCCAAGTCCTACATAAGGGAGAGGGCTGTCTCAGCCACTTTCTCAACTGGCAGGCCAGCTGCTGGAATTAGGTGAATCACTTACATCCAAGGCCAAATCTTCCCCAACCCTAAAGAAAGAATAATTAAAATGCCAACAACCCATGTCTTCTCACATGAACTTCCATGAAAATGAAAACACAGATTGCCATCACCGCCATCATACCACCCTCAGGTCCCCTCATAAACTCTTGTTCTTATGTCGCTCTTCTAAATGTGGGTCATCCTCAGGGTTCTGTCTTAGGCCCTTTTCATTTCTCACAGTGCACACTCTCTCCCATGGGGATGTTATCCATTGACCTGGCTTCATTTCCACGCATCTGCTGGGAACTTCTCTCTGAGCTCCACACCTGTACACCCAACTGCCTCCTGGAGAGGCCGTCTTGCTATCCCTCAAACACCTGAATCTCTACATGCCCCAAAGGAAGCTCTCCATCTTCTCTAAACTTCTTTCTCTCCTGAATTCCATATCTCTGCGGTGGTCCCATTCAGTACCCCAGGGCAGAAACCTGGCAGGTTCCTTGATCCTCCACATTTAGGCACCAATCTGGAGACGTCTCCTGCCCTGTCTTCTAGTTCTTTAATCCTTTTGCCCCACTGCTTCTGGGCTCTATTAAGCACATCTATTGAGTTCTTAATTTCAGTCACTATTCTGTGTTTCCTGTTTGACTCTTTTTTTTTTTTTTTAAGATTTTATTTATTTATTCATGAGAGAGAGAGAGAGAAAGAGAGAGGGAGGCAGAGGGAGAAGCAGGCTCCCCAAGCGGCAGGGAGCCCGATGTGGGACTCGATCCCAGGACCCTGGAATCATGACCTGAGCCGAAGGCAGACGCTTAACCATCTGAGCCACCCAGGCGCCCCTCCTGTTTGACTCTTTTAAAAAAATGGACTCCTGGGGCGCCTGGGTGGCTCAGATGGTTAAGCGTCTGCCTTCGGCTCAGGTCATGATTCCAGGGTCCTGGGATCGAGTCCTGCATCAGGCGCCCTGCTGGGTGGGGAGCCTACTTCTCCCTCTGCCTCTCTCTCTCTCTGACTCTCATGAATAAATAAATAAAACATTTAAAAAAATTTTTAGAATTAAAAAATAGACTCCACATTTCTGTTAAAGTTTATCCTCTCCTCTATTTTTTTGGACTATATATATATATATTTAAAGGTTTTATTTATTTATTTGACAGAGAGAGACACAGCGAGAGAAGAAACACAAGCAGGGGGAGTGGGAGAGGGAGAAGCAGACTTCCCACCGAGCAGGGAGCCCGATGTGGGGCTCGATCCCAGGACCCTGGGATCATGACCTGAGCCGAAGGCAGACGCTTAATGACTGAGCCACCCAGGTGCCCCTTTTTTGGACTATATTGATCATGGCTATTTTAAATTTCCCTATCTAATAACTCCACTATCTGAATCATTATGAGTCTGTTTCTACTGTTGGATTTGTCTCTAGGTTTCTTGTTAATTGGTCCTTTCAATTTTCTTTGGGGTACCTTGTAAGTTTTGATTAGATGCCAGACATCACAATGAAAATTTGGAAAGGCTCTAAATAATGTTATTTTCTTCCCAAGAAGGTCAGTTTTCTTCCCGCTGAAGATCAAATGTAGGAATCTTTAGGGCTGGTCTCTCTCAGTTTTGCCCTTACACCTAGGGTATGGTCTTAGCAGAAAGCTTGGGGTGGTTACCAAGGCCTCTCTCTCCAACTTTGCAACTTTGGTTTCTCCAGCATCATATGGCTGCTGGAATCCTTTTTCAGTTCTGTAGCTTCCCAGATACTATTTTCTGCTGAGTTCCTTGGAGTCTCACCCTGTGCATGTACAGCTTGCCAATGACTTAAAGGAAATATGCAGATTTGGGGACTCCCTTTTCTGTGGTTTCATACGTTCCCGAACTCTACCTCTCATTCTTCAGACGCTCTGGCAGCCAGAAAGACTCTAACCCCTGGCTTCTCAGTCTAGCAATGATCTCTCTTATTTGGGTTTTATTTCCCCTTCACAGCAGTGAATTGGAAAGTGCACTCAAGGATAAAGCCAGCTTTCTGCATAACTCAGTTTCTGTGCTTCCCTTATTTCAAAGATTGTAGCACCTCAAGGTCCTCTCTTCATTGGCTGCTCTCCAGTGACCTCGAGTAATTGTTTATAATTTGTCCAGCTTTTCTGGCTTTCACTGGCAGATTAGTCTGATACATGTGACTCCATCATGACCAGAACTGCAAACCCACCCCCATGTCTAATCCATCACTAAGTCCTGCTCATCTACCTGCTAAAGAGTTCTTAAAATCCACCCACTTCTCTCCATGAGCATGGTTGACATTCTAATGCAGTTACTCTCTTCTTCATCTGGACAACCTCACCCACCTCCAAGTTGGACTGCCCTCGTCTACTTTCCCTCCATCATTGCTCTCCTCTGAGGTCAGAATCATTTGTTCAAAAGTACAAATCTGATCGTGACACTCTCTGCTTAAAATCCTTTTATGACCGGGGCGCCTGGATGACTCAGTCGATTGGGTGTCAGACTCTTGGTTTCCGCTCAGGTCATGATCTCATGGTTGTGGGATCGAACCTTCTCCCCCGCCCAACCCGTTGGCTCCACATTCAGTGGGGAGTCTGCTTGAGATTCTCTCTTTCCCTCTGCTCCTCCCCCTGCTCACGCTCTCTCTCTCTCTCTCAAATAAATAAAAAAAAATCTTAAAAAACCCCACAAAAACCCTTGGGACACCTGGGTGACTCAGTCGGTTAAGCATCTGACTCATAATTTTGGCTCAGGTTGCAATCTCATGGCTCATGATGTCAAGCCCTGCATCAGGCTTCTCGCTCAGTGGGGAGTCTGCTTGAGATTCTCTCCCTCTGCCCCTCCCCCCACTTGTTGTGTGCTCTTCCTCTCAAATAAATAAATAAATCTAAAAAACAAACAAACCAACAAAGAAACCTCAACCCTTTTATGACCTCCCCCTGCCGCCCGTATGGTCTATATTCCTCACCACAACCTAGAAGGCCCTGTGTAATATGACCCTGCCAATTTCCAGCTCCTCTTGCCCTGTTTTTTCCTTCCTCCAGTCATACTACTTTCATCCACCTTTGGGCCTTGGTGTCTGTTGCTCTTCCTAGAAAACCCTTTCCACTGTCTTTTTAACAGTCTGACTCCTGCTCATCCCTCAAGATCCAGCTTAGTTGTTGCTTCCTGGAGGAAAACTTCTTTGACCAGTTATCTCCCCTAGGGTCTCACAGCCCCTATTCTTCATTCATCCCAGCCCTGATCACTCTGGCCTCTGTTTTCCTTATCTCAGCCCTGAAAATTCTGGACGTGCTTCCCAACTACAGCTCTGGCCCCTCTCAGACCAGAGGTCTCATGGTCCTGACCCCTCTGCTTGTGCTTCCCCATCCTGGCTCTGACTAATCTGAGCAGTCACTGCTTGGTGATGGGTCTGTCACCCCCACTCCCACCCTACTGACTGTAATCCCATGCTAAGGCCCAAAGTGTCTTGGTCACTTCTATATCCCCAGTATCACATAAATACAGGATGTGGTTTTATCAACTATTCCAGTCGCCACAAGCAGGGTAAAATGGCCTGAGAAATGGAAGCTGATAATCGCTTTACCACTTATTAAATTACTGAATTGACAGCTGCGCTCTAAGCTTGCTGGTGGACCCCTGACCACTCCCAAGTCTTTCTTTAGAACCCTATGTCTCCAAGATCCATCAGCTAAAGAGGGGGGTCCAGGATTGATCAATGCCTTCTGCATTGACTGATATTGTTAAATCTTCTGAATATTATCTATGATTCGAACTTAGACTCGATTATCAGTGCTTTCCTTAAGCACATCTAACAGAAAGCTGAAGCCAGCGTCCCCTCTCTTGTCACTTCCTTGAAAATAAACATCTGATTCAGCCTCCGCCAAAAGACGAAAGTTTGAGGTCAGCATGGCTGAGCGAGAAACAGGTTGCGTAGGTGCTCTGCTTACTGACGTCACTGGGACGGGCCTGGCCTTAACCAATTTCCTTTCTTGCCAGGCCCAGAAAGAGGAATCTGCACACATGACCATGCAACATGGATCTGTGGCTTCCTACCCTCTCCTGTGGGAACTGGAGAACTTGAGCCTCTCTAAGTCTTTTTGTTAAACTGGCATTTGAGAGTCGGGGCTGGTGGGGACAGGATCAGGAGAATGATGTGTGCGGGGTTGGGGATCGTGAGGGCTGCCCAGCTCACCAGGGGTGGGTCGGTTGCACAAGTCAGTCCCACACAGGGTCTCTGTAAGAGTGATGATCTGCATGCCTGTCCGATAGCTCATGGTCCTGTTGCTCTTCTCTGGGTGGGCACAGCCTCTCTCCACCACCTCCAGCTCTTCACCTCCTGTGAAGAATGTATCTTTGTTACCCCAAAGGCTGCCCTGGACCCAACCAGCCTCTGATGCTCCTGGTCCTAAGGTCACCCTCTTCCAGGGCTGATCCTTGCCAGGCCTCTTCTCTGGGGTCCAGCTGTCTCCTCTCCTCGCCCTCCCACCACAGGGAGCCTACCCCTCTTAGTGACCACACTGTCACTGAGGCTGTCTGGATCCACCTACCCCTCCCTCCCAGCTTAGTGATTTTAGCAGGGAGATGCCTCTAATAGGAATCTTTAAAGGAAAAATGTTACAGCTTGCCAAAAAGCATAAGAGAATGATACAATAAATAACTGTGCATTCATCACCAAATTTTATAAAATATTAGAAAATTTTGCTATATTTGTTTCAGATATTTTTTAAAAGAACTTAAATTTAAAAGATAGAGTTAAAGCCTCCTGCTCACCCCCCCCAAATCCCATTCCCCTTATGCCCTGTCCAGAAGCAACCACTGGTGTAGGTGGTTTTCACACTAGGTACACATAATAATGTATACTATTATTTATTTATACATTATTTATTGCATATTGTTATATACTATTTATATTAAAAGATATCATACCCTGAAACATGCTTTTTCCCCTCTCAACCTGATGTTTTTGAGATGTATCCACTTTAATACCTACAGCTCAAGTTCCTTCATTCAAACTGCTGTGGAGCAGAGCGCCTGGGTGGGTGGCTCAGATGTTAAACGTCTGCCTTCAGCTCAGGTCATGATCCCGTGGTCCTGGGATTGAGCCCCACATCGGGCCCCCTGCCCCTTGGGGAGCCTGCTTCTCCCTCTCCCACTCCCCCTGCTTGTGTTCCCTCTCTTGCTGTCTCTCTCTGTCAAATAAATAAAATCTTTAATAAATAAATAAATAAATAAACTGCTGTGGAGCATTCCATTGTGTGATTATACCATAATGTTTCTCCTCGACTGATGACTAACCCGTATCACAAACATAACTGCTAAGAACATTCTTACACGTGTGTCCCCGGGCATGTGTGTTCAAGGTTCTTTGGGGTTTCTATATTCCTAGAAGTTGGATTGCTGGCAGGAGGGTATGCTAATCATCATCTGTACTAGATATTGCCAAATTGCTCTGTGCAGTGCATGCACGAATTTATCCTCATTAACGGGGTCTGCAGCTTCACATCCTCATCCATCCCTGCATTGTCAAATTGTTTAAAAGCTTGTCTATCTGGTGGGTATGAAATAGAGTCTCCTTGTCTTTTTCGTTTGCATTTCCCTGATTACTGGTGAAATAAGGTTCCCTGTCGCGCTGTAGTGGGGAATCTCACCTTCCCATGTGCGCATGATCGTGGTCCTGCAGAGGTCCTGGCCACTGGCACACTCTTCCACCTGGCATTTCCCGATCCTCCCACACAGCATGCACTGCAAGCTCCAGGAGGCTGCAGGGTAAGAGGGAGGAGAGGAGAGATTGTTATAGCTCCGAGCGGTGCTCCCCCTCGCTGCTCCTTCATGCCCCAATACCAGAACCAAGTCTCCAGGCCTTGTGCACTCAGGTTCGCGCTCCACATTCTGTCCGCCCTTTGGTTCCAACACTGGGTTCGGGTCAGCAGTACTTCCGGCCTATGTATAACCCCACGTTTTATCTACACCCCCTACCCTAAAGTTCTATCCCTTCCAACAGTCTTTCCCTAAAGTCACGCCCTGGCTCATTTTCCCTTGAATTCTGTATCAGCGCGGGGCCTATCCTGAGTCCAATCCCCACCCTCTCTGTCCATCTGGACATTCCAGCCCAGCTCCAGTTTAGGTCCTTTCCCCCATTCCACCGGCCCTCGGTCTATTCGGCTTCGCAAGCTCTCCTAAGGGCGTTCTACCCTCACCCAACTGCAGCTGATCTTTACGTTCTACCCCAGTTCCCGGTGACCCCCACTGACTATCCCCCCCCTTCATGCCCCCAGACTCTACTCCTTTCCCTAGCTTCTCCCCAACATTCTCTCCCCGCCCATCAGTCCAGGCCAAAGTTTTAACTGCACCCATCACCCTCGGGAAGTTCTAACCCCAACTGCTGTAGCTTCCCCGAAGTTCTCTCCCGGCACCTCCGCTCCTCGCCGGAGGTTCTCGCCCCGCCCCCAGCTCCTTCCCCGAGTTTCTCGCCCCTCCCACTAGCGCGTCCTGTGGTTACAAGCTGGCCCACTAGCCCCGCCCCAACACCTTTACCCGCCCACCCGGCCTTCCCTGCTGGGGTCCATTCCCCAGCACAAATTCGCAGTCTTCTAGAGTCATTACTCATTCCTGGCCGCGAAAGATCCGGAGACCTTCCCGGGTTATTCATGCCTGAACCGCCCCGCCCTGACTCCGTTCCTTGTCAATTTCCTCTCGCTTTTCAACCCTCTCCTGTACATTTCCCGGGAAAGGAGTTGAGAGGGTGGCTAGGGGACAGTGAAAGGGAAGGGTCCTCCGGGGACAAGCCCTGGCTTCCCCCAGCCCCTGTCTCTGCGACGTTCGGCCTCTCTCTTTAGATCTTTTGTAACAGGAGGCTCCGTGCTCCCGGTCCTTCCAGGGGCTGGGTGGGTGCGGGGGCGGTGGGGAGCCCCGACCGCGCGCAGAGAGCTGCGGGCCAGAAGCCCCCTTACTCCAGGACCGCTCTGAGCCTGTTTCCTTCTCTGTGAAACAGGGCTCGAATAGTTCTGCCCGTCCAGTTTGAAACTGCAGGGAAGGAGCTTAGAGGAGCGCACCCACTCGGCGGCCGTTAACAGCCTTCGCTCGACGAGCATTCCCGAGCACCGACTGCTGGCCGGGTCCTGTGCTGCGTGGGGCTGCAGCTGGCTGGAGGATTACTCCGCGAGGGGGAGGGCTGGGGGCTGGGGGCTGGGGGCTGGGCCGCCCTCCTCCAACTCCTCCAGCTCGGAGCCCCCCGCCCCTCCCCGCTCTTCACTGCGTTCGGGCCCCGGGGTCCCCGCGCAGGTGTTTTGGGCGCCCGGTCCCTACCTGGAATGCAGGTCTGAAGCGACAGCAGCAGCAACGGCAGCAGCCCCGGGCGGCCCATGTCTGGCCGCAGCTCCAGTCCGTGTGGCTCCCTGCCCGTCTCAGTCTGGCCCGGGGAGCCAGACAGTTTTGTGCCCCCGGGGCTCCTCCCAGAGATTTTGCGAAAGAGCGAGTCAGCCCCAGATGCGTGGGTGCTTCCCCCTCCTCCCCCTCCTTCCCCTCCTCCTCAAAAACTTCCTTTGCCAGGGCGCGGCCAGCCAGGAGTGGGGCCGGGGGGGCGGGGGGGGGCTCGGCTCTGACTCATGTGGCCGTGGTCACGCAGCCGTCTCCACGCTGCGGGGGCGCACACTCAGTGGGCTTTCACAGCTCTCTTCCCAGAGCGCGAGTCCCAGCAAGAGGCAGGGCCAGCCGAGGGACACCCTGCAGCACCGGGCGAAGTCCCTGCAGCAGCCCCAAGCCCTGATTGCAGTTTATCGGACACACCTTGGTGCTGCCCAGGGTCACACGGACGAAGGTGTGCCGCCTCACTCCAGATCATACAGATGCGGCAGGGGCTCGAGGGCTAACAGCAGTCCCGGCCAGCCGGTGTGGGCTTTAGGTGCTGGTGCCGAGCATTCCCCATGGCCTTCCTGGGCCTTCTTGTGCTAGTATAATTGAAATGAAATATACTTTGTTTCACCAAAAAACCAAAAACACGCCAACCCCCAAATTCCAGTTCTCCTTCCTCCTGCTCTGGGACCTTGGGCAAAGGACCTCAGCACTCCGATTAAAACTTGTCCTGAGGGAATCAGAGAGGGAGACAAACCATAAGAGACCCTGAACTCTAGGAAACAAACTGAGGGTTGCTGGAGGGGAGGGGTGGGGGGATGGGGTAACCGAGTGACGGGCATTAAGGAGGGTCCCTGGTGTGATGAGCACTGGGTGTTACATGCATGCAGCTGATGAATCACTGAACACTTCCCCTGAAACTAATAATACACCATATGTTAATTAATTGCATTTAAATAACATTTTAAAAAAAGAAACTTGTCCTGATGGGACATTTGTGGCTGATCATTAGTTATAGTTAGGATTTTTGTTAGTTTTGTTAGGAGGGATAATGGTGTTGTGGTTATGTGGGGAAATGTCTGTATCATTAGAGATGCACACTGGAATATTTGAGGGGTGAAAGAATATAATGGCTCTAATTTACCTTCAAACACTTCAGCCAAGAAGTAGGTATTGCTGTTATGAAAATGGTTTTGTGGTTATGCGGGAAATTGTTCTTAGTTTTTACAGACACTCACTGAAATACCTGGAGGTGAATGTCATGGCTGTCTGCATTTACTTTAAAATGCTTTAGGAAAAAAGAAAGGCAAAATACTGTATCAGTTTTTTATCAGGGTAACTTACATGCCATTCTGTTTCCTTTTTCTACCTGTTTGTAAAGGTCCTCACTAAGTTTTTTAAAAAGTAAAATAAAATGTAGGGGCACCTGGGTGGCTCAGTTGGTTAGGCGTCTGTCTTGACTTCTGCTCCGATCATGGTCTCTGTCTGGGTGGTGAGATGCAGCCCCCCATCGGGGTCTGCGCTGAGCATGGAGCCTGCTTAAGATTCTCTCTCTCCTTCTCCCTCTGCCTACCCACTCCCTCCTCCCGTGTGCTCTCTCTCATTTTCTTAAAAAAAAAAAAAAAAAAAACTAAAATAAAATGTAAAAGATAAAATCATCTAGTCTCTCCATCTCCACGTGTTTCTGACCCATCAGAGCAATTTAACACAGGTGAAAATGCCTGAAACAGTTGCTGGCCCACAGAAGGGCTCAACAAGTTCCTTCGGCATTTACCAAGAACCTACTCTGTACCAGGCACTGATCCAGGAGGAGCTGGGGACATAGCAGGAAACAAAGCATAGTCCCTGCCCTTGACAATGAAGAGTAAATATGTGTTATTTGATCTATGGCTGTCAGGCAGTGATAAGTAAAACAGAGAACAACAAACCAGGAGGCAGGAAGTACAAAGGTACGAGTGAGGCATGGTTGGTTGTAGGTGGGGTGGTGCTGCCCCGGCTTCCCTGAGCAGGTGGCATTTGAGCAGAGGCTGAATGTGGTGAGGGCAGAGGTTGGGTAGATGATCCAGGAAGAGTTCCAGGGAGAGGCAACAGCCAGTGCAAAGGTCCTGAGGCGGGGGTGTCCTGATAAGCTCTAGGAACAGCGAGTGGCCAGTGTGGCTTGAACAGAATAGGGGAGGCCGAGGATAGCAGACAATGAGTTAAGTAGTAGCGACCTCTACCACTATAATAATGAGGATAGCATTATTATTCTTACTAATTCATTGAAGCATTAAGGTAATAATTTTAAGGTAAAGCAAGAAAAGTCCCAAAGAAATCCTCTCTTCTAAGAGGCAGTGGAGCCTAGCGTTTAAGATACGGGAGCTGGCACCAGACTGGGAGGGTTCAAATTCCAGCTACTCACTGCTGTGTGGGCTTGGGCAGGTTACTTAACCTCTCTGTGCCTCCAGCTCCTTCACCAGTGCCTCTCTCCCAGGGCTGGTGTGCTAGGGGCATAAAACAATGCACCCAGGGTGCTTGCACACCGCCTGGTGTGCAGAAAAAGACTGTAACCGCCATCGATTATTGCTGGGCCGGCTCTCCAGAGCTTTCTCTCCATGGGGGGTGGGGAGAGGGTTTGAGGTCAGGGGAGATAATGGCTGCAGAACTGGACTACTCCTTGGCTACCCTGGGCCAACAGATGTCTTCCCTTGAGAGCCTAGGCTTCCCTCATGTGGAAAGTAGGGCCCCTCTTGCTGTTGGTGTGAAGACCAACTGAGGTGGGGAAACAGAAAGTTGGGCTTGCGATCCAGCTTCCTGGCAGGATGACCTCACTGCTCTGAGGCCATCCCCTTTTATTTGTTTTTTTATTTAAGGAATGAGGGGATATCTTGGAGCCTGCCATCCCCACCTCAGACCGCTCTGGTCTCTCCAAATCTGTTGTTCCCCTCCTGTGTCTCTCCGTCCGTCTTTTTCTGTTTTGGTCTTTTTCTTCGTCTCTGTCTCTGTTTGTCTCTCTCAATCCTGTGTCTCTCTCTTTCTGACTCTGTCACTCTATCTCTCCCTGTCTGTGTCTCTCTTTTTTCCTGTCTCTTTCTGTTTCTCTCTCTGCTTCTCTCTTTTCTGTCTCTGTTTTTAATGTCTCTCTAGGCCTGTCTTTCTGTCTCTCTGTCTCTGTCTTTCTGTGACTCGTTCCCTCTGTCTCTCCCTCAGGTGACACACATCTGTGCGGTCCAGTGACGTGTCACGGGAGGGAGCGGGCAGGAGGTTGGGCGTGTGCACAATCCCAGAAAAGCGGCAGGAATGTCCTCTCTTTCCTCCTCATGACTCACCTGGGCCTCGCCTGCTTCCTATCTGCTTGCTGGGTCCTGAGGGAGGCCCACAGGTTTCGGGGGCTTCCCCAGGCTGAGGAGGGGAGAGTCTCGTGCAGAGTCAGAGAGGGAGAGAGATCCAGAGAGGCAGAGGGGGAGAAACAGCGAGAGAGATAGAGGGACAGAGACCACCGACGGACTGACTCCAGGGTAGTCAGAGAGGGAGAGAGATCTCTCCACCTGAGAGAAGCACAGAGATGGTGAGAAATGGAGGGACAGAGACAGAGGCGGAGACAGAGACAGAGGCAGAGGGAGTTGGAGAGAATGACCCCCGATGGCCCTCAGAGAGAGCAAGTAGAGACGCAGAGAAATTGCGCATGTGAGCGCACGTCCGTCCGGGACCGTCCTCAGCCTCCTGCCACCTGCCTGAGCTGGGGACCGGACCGCCTCGGGACCAGACCGCCTCTGGCCTGGCTGTCAGTGGGGTTGCAGCTGTGGCCATTTCCTCCCCAGCTCCAGGGGACACTGATGTGGCTTTCCCATCCTGGCCTGGCCACCTGCCAGATGTGGGGACGTCTCCTCTCAGGGCCTCCCTCTGCAAAAAAACAAAAAAAGGTGGGGGAAGAGGAATCGCCTCAGGGAATGAAAGCTGGAAACCCCTGAACCCCACACCTCTCTTTCCAGGTAGAGAAACTGAGGCCCAAAGTGGAAACGTTCATTTTTATTATTTTATTATTTATTTATTTATTTATTTTTAAAGATTTTATTTCTTTATTTGACACAGAGACACAGAGAGAGAGGGAACACAAGTAGGGGGAGTGGGAGAGGGAGAAGCAGGCTTCCCACCGAGCAGGGAGTCCGATGCGGGGCTCGATCCCAGGACCCCGGGATCATGACCCGAGCCGAAGGCAGACGCTTAACATCTGAGCCACCCAGCTGCCCCTTTATTTTATTTTTTATTAAAAAAATTTTTTTTTTCAAAGGGGAAACTTTAAATGAGGCTCCCCGCCTCCCTTTTATTGAGTCCTCGTGCTAAGCCCGGCATTGAGCGCTTTCTCTGGATACATCAGTGCATCCTCACAGTATCTTATATTACAGTTGAGGGAACTGAGGCTTAGAGAGGCATGGTCGGCTGAAAACTGGCCCCCAAAGAGCTGCAGGTCCCAAGCTCTGGAAACTGTGAGTGGTACCGTATGTAGAAAAAGGGTCTTTGCAGGTGTGATTAAGTCAAGGATCTCAAGACAGGGACAGTATCCTGATGATCCCCGTGAGCCCTCCATGTAATCATAAGTGTCCTTAGGGAGGAAGGCAGGGGGACATTTGACTATAGACAGGGGGAGGAAAGCAGGGTCAGCTTTGCTGCTGGTTTTGAAGGTGGAGGAGGTTGCCAAGAACAGAGGGATGCTGGGAGTGCCGCTCTAGCTACTGGAAAAGGCAAGGCGACCCTGCTCCCTAGAGTCTCGGGAGGAAGCACTGGCCTGCTCACACCTTAATTTTGGCCCCTGAGGACTCACTTTCAATTTCGGACCTCCAGTGCTGCAGGAGAATACATTCCTATTGTTTTAAGCTACTAAATTGATGCTAATTTGTTAGAGCGGCCACAAGAAAAGAATACAGGAGGCTACGTCACTTGCCTATGAGGGCCTGTAGGCACAGAGTCAGGATTTGGACGCAAACAGTCTGGCTCCAGGGCCAACACGCGCATAATGATCACCCTGAGTGTTGCTGCTCGGGGGAGACAAGAACCAGGAGCTAGAAGCCCCCAGCCTCTTTCCATCCTCTCCTCCACTGGTCCTCCTGGCCATGCCTCCCTCTGGCTTCAGGGGGTCGAGCTGCCCTGGGGAGAAGAGGGGGTCCAGAGGAGAAAGAATCTGTACAAAGAAGAAAGTTCTCCCCATCTCTAGCCCCTTGCAGCTCAAATTCCACCACTGAGTTGCCGTGTAAGGAATCATCATTGCAATTCAAGAGCTAGTGTTGCTAATATATAAAGAGTTCTGGGGCGCCTGGGTGGCTCAGTTGGTTAAGCGACTGCCTTCGGCTCAGGTCATGATCCCAGGGTTCTGGGATCGAGTCCCGCATTGGGCTCCCTGCTCGGCGGGGAGTCTGCTTCTCCCTCTGACCCTCCCCCCTCTCATGCTCTCTCTCTATCTCATTCTCTCTCAAATAAATAAATAAAATCTTTAAAAAAAAAAAAGAGTTCTGGTTAAGGGTTGAAGTTGCCCTCCTCCACCTCTCCAAATCCCGCCCCTCCAAAAAAAAAAAGGATATGTTGAAATCCTAATTTCTAGTACTCAGAATGTGACCTTACTTGGAAATAGGGCTGTTGCTGATGTCAGTGGTTAAGAGGATGTCACAGTGGGGTAGGGTGGGCCCTTAATCCAATGTGTCTGGCGTCTTCCTAGGAAGATGATCATGTAGGGGGCGCCTGGGTGGCTCAGTCAGTTAAGTGTCTGATGTCAGTTAAATGTGTGATGTCAGTTAAGTGGCTGCCTTCAGCTCAGGTCATGATCCCAGGGTCCTGGGATCGAGCCCCGCTTTGGGCTCCCTGCTCAGCGGGGAGTCTGCTTCTCCCTCTCCCTCTGCTGTTCCCCTCCCCCTCCTCATGCTCTCTCTCTTGCTCTCTCCCTCTCAAATAAATAAATAAAATCTTAAAAAAAAATAAATTATTAAAAAAAAAGAAGATGGCCCTGTGAAGACAGAGACACGGGGAGAAGGCCTTGGGATAGTGGGAGCACAGACGAGTTAGGGAGGTGTAAGCCAAAGACGGCCAGCAAAACCACTAGAAGCTGGCAAGAGGCAGGAAAGACTCCCCCACGGGTTTCAGAGACAGCAGTCCTGCCGACACCTTGGTTTTGGATTTCCAGCCTCCAATGCAAGACAGCACATTCCTGTGGTTCTAAGCCAGCGGGGTCTGTGATGCTTTAGAGCCACGGGAAACTAACACAGTTCCTGTGAATCAACAGAAACATTAGCACAGGACAGAAGAGGAAACATGAATGACTCTTATAAAAGTCGCACTACAATGTCATTTGCATCCGTTAGCTTGTGCAGGGTTACACCACCCCAAAACGGAGAGGCCTCAAGCAACACACGTCACGCCTCAAGGTTCTGGGGGTTGGCGGGGCCTGCTGGGTCTCGGACGTCCGTCCTTGTAGGTCCTTGCCCGGCCTGGCCGGGAGATCCGGAGCCTCCCTCCGCGCGGTCCTCCCCACTGCAGGAGGCAAGCTCATCCCCACAGTGGCGGCAGAGGGGTCCCAGCAGCGAGGTGGGGACAGCGGAAGCTGCAAATCCTCCTGCTCCAAGACTCCCAACTCATGCAACATCGCTTCTGCCACCTTCTCTGGTCAAAGCGAGTTCCAAGCCTGGCTCAGAGTCCAGGAGAGGGGAACAGACCCCATCTCTTGACGGCACGAGCTACGCAGCGTTCATGGCCCTTGGCGTCCTGCCACGCCCCTTTCCCCTACAGGCTGGCAAAAAGATGACAGCTGGGTGACACCCAGAGTCGGTGGATCTGTATGGAAGCGGACACTCCCTTACGCAGCCGGTGGGAGTACGAGCTGGCACCGTTCCAGGAAGGGTGATTCTGCGGTTGCTCTAAAAAATGACAAACGTAGAAAAGCCTTTTGACATAGTAAAACCACTTGGGGGAACTTGGCACACGTCTCAAGTGAATGGGCACAAAGTTCTTCATTGCTACACCGTTTGTAACATCCAGCGATGGGAAAATACAGAACCGCACAAAGGTGCGTTTATCCACCGGTGGGGGAGGGGAAGGGGGGAAAGAGGAAACTGTAACTCAGGTTGCGTTATTTTCAAGTGGAGATTTTAGGGGCAGAACAGTGTTTTACTGCTTGGGCCTTTGAGGGGGGTGCGTAGGCCCATGTGCCTGTGTGTGCGTGATGTAACCCCTCCCACGGGCCCTCACCTCCAGGTTTCAAATTAAGGGCAAGGACGCGTCCTTTGCCTGCCTCCCAACCCTTCCCACACTTCACCTCATGTTTGTGTGCCTCCCAGCCTATTTGCCCAGCCTGAGTTATCAGCTGACCTTTGAGGAGATAGGCTTCTAGTCAACAAAGCACCAAGAGCTGCTCCCTCCTCCCTGACTCCAGACTCCACAATGGGGGATTGACTTCCTCCCTCTTCCTCCCACTTCTCCTGGACCAAAGGGCTCTGGGTCCACCTGGGAAGGCGGTGGGCCTCCTCCCTGCCAGAGCACCCCACAGGAAAAGCCGCCCCCTTAGGCACAAGCTCCTTGATTGTACCTGCTGATCGAGGCCCCCCCTGCCCCGGAATCTGGAAGGCCAGACAGGCCTGTGACTGACCGTGGACGGGTCCTTTCTCTTGTTTGGGATCTCTCCTCTGAGCCAAGGGGAGAGGCCAGCCCCAGCCTTGCCTGGCACCCTGCTGAAGGATGGTGACATACATCAACTCATTTAATCCTCGTGGTGGGCCTTTGACACAAGTCCTCCTACTTTCCTTGTTGGACAAATGAGGACACTGGGGCTATGGTAGGTGACATGACCTGCCCAAGACCACTGAGCTTGAAGTGGGCAGAACTGGAACTTGAACCCTGGCCATCTAGCTCCAAAGTGCTCATCCTCTTCTGGATGGGCATGTGGTTTCCTTAGAGCCTGAGCATCACTAGCACGAATCCTCCCAACACTCACTACGCAGCCACCATGTACCCAGCATTGTCCATGCCAGTTCAGTGGACGGATGCACTGAGGACCAAAACAAGGGAAGGGATATCCCCAGAGTTATACCTCAAAGGAGAGGCAGGTGGGGACTCAAAGCAGTGAGGAGGGGACTGTGACGGAGACCAAGCTCTAGGGCCCCTCGTGGGGTGCTTGAGATCGACCTTATTCCCATTGAACAGATGTGCAAATCAAGGCTGCCCAGTCCGAGGCAGGGGCAGGAGGGAAATGCAGGCCTCCTCTGGCTGGGGCAGCCCATTTTCCAGGTAAGGGAAGGGGGCTGTCTTCCCTCTTCTTTCTAGGTGAAGCCCTTCAGTCAGGTCTGAGAGGCCTGGGTTCAAATCCTGATTATGCCAATGTCCTCACTGGAGTCGGGCCTCCGTGACTCCGAGACTTGGTTTCCTTTCCTATACAGTGGGGAGAAATTCAGGGCTCATTTCAACTGTACCAGCTGTTAAAATACTGAAATACTTCCAGATCTGGTTGGTAAAAATCTGTTATCCCAAGAGCCTGAGCGCCCCCTCCTCCTCCCCATGGCCTATCTGGGTCCCCCCGGGGCACCTCCATGTCCCAGCAACTCAAAGTTAAACACCAGGCCACTGGAGACCACCAGGCCACTGCCCCAGCTGTTGTGCAGAACTGTGACTGCCACATAGCCTGGCCTGTCCCGATGGACAGCAAGTATTTGGAACCCTGTCTCTCTCCCGGGATGAAGGGTAATGGCTTGTAGGACTATTATAAGGATTCAGTGGGTTAACGTCTCTCTGGAATGACCGGGTGCTTGTTAATAATAGCAGTAACAATGCCAGCATGCCCATCTGTCTTTCTTTGGCCTCAGGAGTAGCTCAGGCTTCTCCCACATGCCTCTCAGGCCTCAGTTTCCCCATCCCCATGCTCCCTAAGCCCCTGCTCCCGGCCAGGTGTCCCAGGGGCCAGGATGGCAGATGGGGCCCTTATCTCCCTAGGCTGTTTGCTCTCTCTCTCTTCTGGGGCTGCTACCCTAGCCAAAGCCCTTGAATAAAAGGCCAGGTCACCTGTGTCCTTCTTCCTCCTCTCTAGCCTGGATCATGCTCCGGCTCCTCACTGCTCTGGCGCTCTTCGGGGTGCTGGCCACCCCAGCAGGTAGGCGCATTGTGTGTGGTCCCCGAGAGCAAGAATGGGAGCAAGAGCGAGTGCGAGCAAGAGAGGCAGTCCAGGTTCACATGCGTGAATCCAGCTTCAGGGTCTGAGGCCTGAAGGGGTCCCAGTCCCTTCTCCCTCGGCTGGCTTTTTGTCTAGAAGAGGCAGCCGAACTGTGCTTGAGGCCATAGTTCTGGAGCCAGGCTGCCAGGGTTCAAATCTTGGCTCTGCCCCTTCTTTGCTGTGTGACCTCTAGCAAGTCACGGAACGTCTCTGTGCTTCCGTTTTTCCATCTGTGAAATGAGGGTGATGATGACCCTGCCTCAAAGAGCTGTTGGGGAGGAAAAAAAAGAGCTGTTGGGGGCATCCATGGAGTTAATATGTTTGAAGAGCTTTTTAAGAGCTTAGAACAGTATCAGGCCATACGTAGCCCTGTCCGAAGGGACTCTTACCGAGAGCCGAGAGCAGTTACTGTTCCTTACTTTGCCTACCTGTCTCCCCGTTGGTTCTAGTTCTGCCCCTAAGTTCTAGCACTTAGCCAGGATTTCACTGCGTGGTCTTGAGGGAGACTCTGAGCCCACCTGCCTTCAGTTTCCTCGTGTAGTCATCTATAAGCGGCAGGTGTATGAATGAGGCTCGCTGGTTTCCAACCGTGCTTCTTCGAGCCTCGCGGTTTCTTGGAAGAGCCCCAGGTGCCCGGACAGACACAGATGCCCCCAGCCTAGCCCAAGAAGGGACATTCCACTTTTATACGTTCAACTCCGGGCTTGCGAGGGAGATGTTTGGAGAAAATGTTCCCCGGGGAGAACTGGTAGATGAGCTGGAGATCTCCCGAGGCTCCAGCTTAGAGATGCTGATCCCTGCCTCCCAACTTTGCTCACATTGGGAACTCTGGTCACATACCTCTGGGAAAACGTCCCTTGATCTCCCAACAGCCCTCCCCCATCCCAGCCTTTAGTCCTATTCTTGAATCCTGTGTGTGTACACACGCCTGTGTTTTTCTTCTTAAATCGCAGGCTCTGATCCCGCCTCTCTCCCCACAGGGACCTCCAAGACATGTCCAGCCTGCTCTCCGGTGGGAAACTGCACCGAGATAACCTGTCCTCCGGCCAAGGAAGCCTGCTTATTTAGCCAGATGCAGCTGGGTGGGGGACTGAACAGGGGCTGGGTGGAGGACCGACAATGTGGGTGGGCAGGGGTTGGGAGGGGGAGGCATGGAAGAACCACCCTCGGACCGGAGGTTGCAAGCTTTGCCTCATAGCTCAGCTCCAGGCCACTGGGGTGGGGGTGGGGCTGCAGGGGGCTTCCATGACAGCTGGGATCCCAGACGGACCTCTGGGGACTGCTACAGACGGGGCTGTGGTCTGGGGGTGAGGGGGTGGGTGGCAAAGAGTCTCTAATATCTCCTCCTCAACCTCAATCCCCAGAACATGGGACTGTCATCAAGAATGGGTCGTGTGTCGCCCCTGGGGAATGCCGAGAAGGTGTCTACGCCCTGACCTATGGCCCCAACTCGAGTCTCTGGGTCAGCACGGCCTGTTGTGAGAATAACTGCAAAGGGGCCACCCGACAAGGTTTGTTCGCAGGACTTGGGGGGCACACCCCCAGGTAGGGTGTTGTGGGAACTTGGCCTCGATTTCCAGCTCTGCCTGGCTGACCGGGGCAAGGAGAACCTCAGTATACTCATCTGGAAAATGGGTGTGAAATCAGCTTTGCAGGGGTTGCCTTCCAGCACAAGGCTGGCCCGTAGCAGGCCCTGGAGAAATTGTGGTTGCACTCACTGAGTTACTGAGGGGCTGGAGAGAAGCCCCAAGGTTTTATTCCTCCTTAGGAGAGGAGCACTCCTGAGGGCTAGCCAAGCGGAGCAAGAAATGTAGGGGTGGCAACGGGCCCAGTCTAGGGTGAGGCCAGCGAGGCCCCAGGGTGCAAAATTTAAGGAGGCATTCACTTTCAGGCACTGACTGTGCACTTGCATGACCTTGGGAGGGAGCGCCTCCTTGCTGGCCTTACTCCAGACCTGGCTCTGAGCAGTCATAAAGATCACCTTTTGTTGCTTGGTTATTTTTCCAAAGAAGGAATTTGTATTTGGCAGGTGTAGCCACAGGGGGAGATCCGAGACAGCTTCATACTTGGGGCTACTAGCCAGCCTTTCAACCACCTGGGATTTCCCTCTTCCTAAAAATTGTGCCGCTCACCAAATAAAACAGCCAGTTCTAAGCTGAGAGGTTGGCATGCTGTGCAGTATATAAAATGCCGGTTATTATAACTGCATTAGACAAAATTCCTATGTGTAAAGAAAGATCAAAGGGACTACCTCGGTAAATACTTTGAGTAATGGCTTTTGCTGGACAATCTACTGCAGCGCTGCCCAGTAGAAATGCAATGAAAACCATATACGTAATGAAAGCTTTTCTAGTAGCCATGTTAAACAGTACAAAGGAACAGGGAAAATTAATTTTAATAATGTATTTTATTTAAGGTAACATATCTAAAATATTCTTTTGACATGTATATAGTCAATATAAAATTATTAATGAGATAGTTTGATTGTTTCAAACTAAGCCTCTGAAATCTAGGGTCTATTTTGTGCTCACAGCACGTTCCAAAGGGAACAAACCGTTTCTTTCTTTCTTTTCTTTTCTTTTTTTTTTTTTTTAAGATTTTATTTATTTATTTGAGAAAGTGAGTGAGTGAGAGAGAACACAAGCCGGGGGAGGGGCACAGGCAGAGGGAGAGAGAGTTTCAAGTAGACTCTGCACTGAGTGCGGAGCCTGATACAGGGCTTGATCCCACGACTCCGAGATCACGACCTGAGCTGAAATCAAGAGTCAGACGCTTAACTGACTGAGCCACCCAGGCGCCCCTCTTATTCAACTTCTGTTTGCCAATATTGCCGTATAAACCCACATGAAAACGATTGGTGGTTTAGTTTTGACTCAGGAAAAATAAGCTTAAGCAGTTGTCTCTTAAATGTTTCAGATCTCTAAGAAAGCTCTGGAATTGATCAGGTGGTGGAGAGCCCAGAGGCCACAGCCCTGCTCTTTGGCAGAACACCACAGTATCTTAAAACCTAAAATAACAAGATCACTTTTTCATCGCTTTTGGAATTCAGTGTGTTCAAGGGAGGGCTTTTGTCAGCGCGGTCAGGGCCGTGTCTCCAGAACAAGGCCTGACACACAGTAGGTGCTCAAGCAATGTTTGTGGAGTGAATAATAGAGCCCATAGGATTCAGCCGGAAGGCTTACTTAGGACAAATGACCAGCCGCACCTTCGGCTCTGTTTGCTGCTCCTCAGAATATGTCTTCAGGGGTTGGAAGGAGGTGGCTGAGACGAGGCTGGTCCCACTTCTGAGGAAAATGCTCTGGATTGTGGTTGGGGGTGGTGGTGAGAACAGACGGCTGCCGGGGAGCGGTGTCTCAGCCTTCATCCCACCCTGACCACACCCACTCCCACCAGAGGTGGCGCCCGAAGCCCAGCTCAACGGAGTGAAATGTCACTACTGTGTCGGGGATAAGTCAGCCTCGTGTGACTCCCTCTTGGTCATGAACTGCACCGGCAATCAGACTGCGTGTCTCACCCTCAACGGGACATGGAATGGAGGTAAGGGTTCCTTCTCCTCCGGAGGTACCCGGATGGCAGGCCTCCCTTCCACCTGCACGAATAAGCGTCGAGGTTCATTTGCACGTGCGTTCTGGTTACCTATTGCTCTTGAGCAAATCACTCACAAATAGTAGCGGCTTAAAAGAATGGCCATCGTTTTATTAGCTCTCCTAGTTTCTGTGGGTTGGGAATTGTGGAAGAGCTCGGCTGGACGGTTCTGAGTCTCTCATGGGATCCCAGGCAGAGGGTGGCCGGAGCTGGAGCTGCAGGGCCCAGAACAATGAGGGGCTTGCCAAGCATCTCACACATGTAGAAGCCGGGTCTTTCCAACGTGGTTTCTCTGCATTGGGTAGATTGGGCTTCCCCACATCATGGCTGCCACCCCCTTTACATGGTTGACTGAAGACTTTAAGGGCGAGCATTCCAGCAAAGAAAGTGGCAGCTGCATGGTCTTTTATGGCCTGGCCTTGGAAGTCCCATCATGTCATTTTACTGTGTGTTATTGGTTGATACCATGACAGAAGTCCATCTGGTTTCAAGGGGAGGGAGCATAGGCCCTCACCTCTTTCACGTGCCAAAGAATTTGCAGATGTATTTAAAATCACCCTTACGTGTTTGCAAATGGTTGGAGCAGAGGCTGTTTGAGTGAAAGGCTTGGAATAGAACCACACTGACCAGAGGAGAGACTATTAAGCCAACAAAGTGACAGGGAGAAGTCTGGGCTTCTGCTCCTGGGAGACCGGATCCTCTGAAGGGTCTTCCTGGTACAAACAGTGGCATACAGAGAAGGTGTGAGGCTGGGGGTGGGGGGGGCACAGGTGGTGGGAGTAGTCTGTCTGGGGGGCAGTATTTTATCACTGCCATTGTTTAGAAATGCTGTAATATGATGATAAAAAGGAGCAGACTGACATTTAGTCATTATTATTATTTCTTTTTTTATTTTTAATTTTAATTTTTATTTTTTTTAAAGATTTTATTTATTTATTCATGAGAGACAGAGAGAGAGAGAGGCAGAGGGAGAAGCAGGCTCCCAAGGAGCAGGGAGCCCGATGCGGGACTTGATCCCAGGACCCTGGGATCATGACCTGAGCCGAAGGCAGACGCTTAACCATCTGAGCCACCCAGGCACCCCTATTATTTCTTTTTTTAAAGTAAGCTCTATGCCCGACGTGGGGCTTGGACTCAGGACCCGAAGATCAAGAGTCCTATGCTCAAATAAGTCAAACAGAGAAAGACATGTATCATATGACCCCACTGATATGAGGAATTCTTAATCGCAGGAAACAAACTGAGGGTTGCTGGAGTGGGGGGTAGGGTGGGAGGGACGGGGTGACTGGGTGATAGACACTGGGGAGGGTATGTGCTCTGGTAAGCGCTGTGAATTGTGCAAGACTGTTGAATCTCAGATCTGTACCTCTGAAACAAATAATGCAATATATGTTAAGAAAAAAAAAAAGAAGAAGAAGAAGGTAGCAGGAGGGGAAGAATGAAGGGGGGGGAAATCGGAGGGGTAGACGAACCATGAGAGATGATGGACTCTGAAAAACAAACTGAGGGTTCTAGAAGGGAGGGGGGTGGGAGGATGGGTTAGCCTGGTGATGGGTATTGAGGAGGGCACATTCTACATGGAGCACTGGGTGTTATGCACAAACAATGAATCATGGAACACTACATCTAAAACTAATGATGTAATGTATGGGGATTAACATAAGAATAAAAAAATTTTAAAAAACCCCATATGAATCATAAAAAAAAAAAAGAGTCCTATGCTCTACTGACTGAGCCAGCCAGGTGCCCCTAGTCAGTTTTATTATTGTTTTTAAATGTTCCACAGGGAGTACACCCCCTTAGAGCCTGCTCCCGTTACTTTCCCCTGTGGTATGCCACTATTTACAGATCAACCTCAACCAAATATGAGCTCACCCTCAGAGCTCATGAAATGCACAAGGGAACAAATCACCATGAGTGAGAGCAGAAGCAACAAACAAGAGATGTAGACTCGTGAGGAGCTCAGCTCTCGTAATTATCAGCTGCGGAACATAACTGTATGCGACGTATTTGAAGGAATAAAATTAGAATCGCAAAAAATGAGCAGGCATCAGGAGGTTGTAAGAAATGACCAGGCAGATTTGAAAATCAATCATATAGAACTATCAAGAGAGATGGGAACTTTCAGACAGAAAAAGTCTGAAAATCAAGGTGGGAAGGCTTTGGCTCTGAGTCTCCCCCTGCAGCTTCCCCATGTTTCTGCAGGGGGTCCCCAAATCCTGAAGGGCTGTGCTACCCCAAATATCTGCCACCTGCAAGTGAACATGACCCTCGGCCCGGAAGCATCTGGATTTCATCTCATCAGCAAGCCTGAATGCGACTATGTGGCTACTCCCACCCCGCCAGGTGCCTTGAACCCTGACTTCCTGAGATTCTACCTTCTCTGCCCTTCCCAGATTCCACATGCCCTTCCCAATCCTATGCATTTCCAGGGTATCCCCTCCCCCTACCAATAATGCTCTCAGGAAGTGCAATTACCCATATAAGAGCACGTACACACACACACACACACACACACACACCACTTAACACACCTAGAAGCAGAAAATCCTGCTGGCACACACCCACACATCCATAGACATCTACATCTGTATCCCGGCACCCAAAACACACTGACAGAGGAGTACACATTTCTAAACACGAGCACCCTGTTGTATAAATGAGATTAGAGATACAAACTGTTTAAACAAGAAATCTCATGGTCTTTTTCTTTCTTTCCTTCACTTCCTTGCTTGTGAGAGAAGACAGATTTGCCAACAGTATTCTTTCGGCTTAACAAAGAACATGGACAGTAAGTTTTGTCTTCCGGAAAAGAGAGATGCTAATTGAGATTGTATTTACCAGGGCAACAGTTTTGTTTTTTTTTGTTTGTTTGTTTGTTTGTTTGTTTGTTTGTTTTTTGAGACAACTGAGCAGAATCACAGACGTTTTGGAGGTGAGAAAGGCAATTTTCAAAGCTGGATAGAGCAGCATTCCCTCAGCTGCGGGGATGCAGAAGCCTCTTTTGTTAGAAACGGTACAGTGAAGACAGATCTGCAATGCAGAGGAGAATCCATTCTCCCTTTGGCTTCCTCAGATTACCAGCTGTTGGAGTTTTACTTTTGTTTTATTTTTATTTTATTTTTTTAAGATTTTATTTATTTATTTGACACAGAGAGAGACACAGCGAGAGAGGGAACCCAAGCAGGGGCAGAGGGAGAGGGAGAAGCAGGCTTCCCGTGGAGCAAGGAGCCCGATGCGGGGCTCGATCCCAGGACCCTGGGATCATGACCTGAGCCGAAGGCAGCCGTTCAATGACTGAACCACCCACGCACCCCAGAGTTTTACTTTTAAAAACTAAACAGTGGATTAAATTAATGATCACAATGAAGGAGGGAAAAAAAGGTGGACCCAGGAGCTCAAAATGTATGATATGACAGGAGAAAGGGCAAAACAGGAAGACAGGACATGGAATTTTTGCATATACGGTCCCTACAGGCACGTAACACATCGGGCAGGGACTCCTCTATCGTTGGGTCCGTGCACATGGACGGATACAAGCACACAAACGTATAAAAGTACAAAATATACACAGACATGCTGAAACACTTTATCAACATCTGCAGAGACATTCACATCTGTACCCCAACATCTATATCCAAGCTCCCTAAACCTCGCTGGGAACCCAGACACAGCCAGACACAGAAACACGTTCAGACCCACAAAACCGGCCTTATATGTGTCCACATAAACAGGTGCTCTGTTCGCACAGAGAGGCACCTAGACCCCTTCAACCCTCACACAGGGGCCCACGGAGCTGCACGCAAACACCCCCACCCCTCCGCAGAGAGTTCCAGAACACACAAGAGTTCAACAGTCAACAGTAACGTAGTTTGCATGCACAAGCACGCAGACCTATTTCCCTGTGTGCCTGCATGCTCGTGCATGCAAACTACATTATTGCAGACGCGCACACACGCAGCACATTTATACCCAAGTGCTCAGAAAGGTACACACACACACACACACACACGGAGATTGTTCTCCAGCTGGCTTATCTTCCTTTCTCCCCGGGTTCCCCTGCAGCTGCGACTCTGACCAAGGATAAGGTCACCACCTGTTTCACCTGCTCAGGCATCAGCAATTGTGACACTGTCCTCTGCCCAGCAGATAAGAACTACTGCCTTCAGGCAGTGGGCACGCTTGGTGAGTGTTCCACGGTTGGGTGTGGGAGGCAGAAATGGGGCCTGAGACACACCAAGACCTCTCCTTGCTGCCCACCCCCCATGTTTGCTGCCCTGACTCCAGCCATGGAGGCCAGAGGCTGGTTGCCGGGGAGCATGTGGGTTTAAGATCTGATGCCACATTGCTGTCATTATTTATGGCTGAAGAACAGATCAACTCAAGACGTAGAGGCCTAACTAGTCACAAAAGAACAGATACCGTATGACTCCTCTTATAGGAGAGACCTAGGGTGTCAAGGTACGAGAATGGTGGTAGTTTTATGAAAAGTTCTAGGGGCGCCTGGGTGGCTCAGGTGTTGGGCGTCTGCCTTTGGCTCAGGTCGTGATCCCAGGGTCCTGGGATCGAGCCCCACATTGGGCTCCCTGCTTGGTGGGGAGCCTGCTTCTCCCTCTCCCACTCCCCCTGCTTGTGTTCCCTCTCTTGCTGTCTCTCTGTCAAATAAATAAATAAAATCTTAAAAAAAAAGCCTTTAAAAAAATTAAAAAAAGTTCTAGAGATCTGTTGCATAACAATGTAAATACAGTTAACGCCACTGAATGTACACTTAAAAATGCCTAAGAGGGTAAATTTTATATTATGTGCGTGGTTTTTTGTTGTTGTTGTTGTTGTTACAATTAAAAAAAAAAACTTTGTGTCTTAAAACAACAATTAATTATTTCTCACTATTCTGTGGGTTGATGAGGCTCAGCTTAGGCAGGTCTTCTCCAAGGGGTGAGGTCTCCCATGTGCTGCATTCAGCTGAGAACCTGGTGGGGCCTGGAACATTCGATACAGCCTCTCACCTTGTGGGGTGTCTGTGCATGTGGTCTGTCATCATTCAGTAGCCTCGCTGAGCTTCCTTACAGTATGGTGGCTGGCTTGCAAGAAGGACGAGGTAGAAACCATGGGCTTCTTAAGAGAGAAGCCCAGAGCTGGTCCAGTGTCAGTCCTGCCTTGATGAGAGCAAGTCTCTTGATGAGAGCAAGTCACAAGGCCAGCTCAGATTTGAGGGGTGAAGAAATGGATCCCACCTCTTGGTATGGGAGTGGTAAGGTAAGATGCAGAAAAGCGCTGGGGATGGGAGATCAGCTTGCAGGCATCTTGGTATTTAGGGCAACATTCTGGGCAAGGAGGCCTCCGTCGGTCTGTCCCATAAAGGGAAAAACTAGACTCTTCTGTAAACAGGAAGAGGGGTTTGAACTGGAAACCAGCTCTTCTCTGTCTCCTTCTAGCAACATAAGGAGGGGTAGGAAGGATAGTGTACCAGGCCCGGAGGTGGGCATTTCTGGGATCCTTGAGAAGTTTCTGGCTAAGCCCGTGAGGTGCTCGTAGATAGGTCAGGAGACATCACAGGTACAGAGCCATCCTGTTCATTGGAACCCTAGTGGGAGAAGGCAGAAGAAGGAAGGCTTTCTGCGCTCTGTGTCTTGGTGAAAAATGATAGGCTTTGACTGTATTGGGGGGGTGGAATCTTAAGCAAAGTGAATGGTGAATACCAACAATGACACCCAGAGGGATTTGGGGGGTTTCTAGTTAGGGGGTGGCTCATGATCACCTTTCCTCACAAGCCTGCCCTCCCCATCTCTCCAGCCTTAGGGGAAGGTAACTCTGTTGTCTGGAGAAGTGGTTCCTGCGTGACCTCCAAGGACTGCAGATTTGGCAGCTCCGTCTCTGCCTTCACCTACAGCGTTGACTTTGGCTTCTGGATCAACTCCACCTGTTGCCAAGGCGACTGCCAAGAACTCACTCCTCTCGGTACGCCACTACCAGAAAGCAGTTGCGGGTGACCAAGGACGCAGTGGGGTGACTTTGGAGGAGAGTTTGTCCTGAGTTGAGGAAGGCAGGAAGGCAGGCCGGCAGGAGCATCCCCATTCCCCAGCCACGCTGCCCAAAGGCACCCTGACCCCAGCTAAGTGGGAAATCCCAGGAAGATCATCCCCCTGTGGGAGAGCCTGTGAGTGTACAGAGGGCCCTGGAGGTTCTGAGAGTCCTCCTCGCTGACTGTCACCCTCCCCTCTACAGAAGTTCTGCCAACCTCACACACCCTGAGCGAGTTCCTGTGTCCTACATGTCCTAGCAGCCAACCGGGGCCCTGCAATTCCTCCTTCTATATGCAGTGTCCCAGTGGGGAGACGGAGTGTGTCCAGCTGGACCTGGTGCTTGTAGAAGGTAATATACGTGTGTGTGTGTGTGTGTTTGTGTGTGTATGCATTCACGCGTGCCCAAGAACGAGCCTGAGCATGTTGGTTTTGGATTCGGGCATGCCTGAGTTGGGGGTCTCTGAGTCCATGAGACTTCTGGATGGGTACTGTCTGAAAGGAATAGAATGCAAGCCACATGTGGAATTTAAAGTTTCCGAGGAGCCACATTAAAAAGTAAAAAATAACAGATGGAATTAGTTTAATATTTTATTTAACCCAATATATCCAATAGTTGTAATTTCAATAGGCAATCAATATAAGAAATTATAAATGAGGTATATTACATTCATTTTTTTCCTACTAAGCCTTTGGAATCTGGTGTGGATTTTATACTCACGGCCCATTTCAGTTCAGACCAGCCACATCTCTAGTGCTCGACAGTGGTATGTGGCTAGTGGCTACTGTATTGAAAATTCTAGAACAGGGGCACCTGAGTGGCTCAGTCAGTTAAGCGTCCCACTCTTGATTTCGGCTCAGGTCATGATCTGAGGGTCGTGGGATCAAGCCCTGTGTGGGGCGTTGCACTCAGCAGGGAGTCTGCTTGAGATTCTCTCTCCCTCTCCCTCTGCCCCTCTCCCTGCTCGCACTCTCTCTCTCTCTCAAATAAATAAATCTTTTTAAAAAAGAAAGAAAATTCTAGAACATAGTAAGTGCTGTGTATGACATTTCAGTGAATCTACGACCATCATGGATCTGCGAGGAACATACCCCAGTTCGGGGCAAACTGAGACAAATACAGACTGTGCTGTGAGGGTTTTTTTTTGTATTTGTTTTTGTTTTTTTTAACGGAGAAGGTCAAAGATAAATAAAGGAGTGAACAGTTTAATAAATCCCATGTGCCCTTCCCCCCACCCCAGTAATCATCCACTCACGGCCAGTCTGTTTCATCTCCACTCCCGCCCCACATTATTTTGAACGTAACCTCAGATATCATATCCCTCGAACCCTAAGTATTTCCATACATTTCTTTAAAAGATAAGGACTTAAAAACAAGCCACAACTGTTGTGAGGTGTTGTTCCTCCTTGGTAAAATAAGACAGGATCTCTTTCATATCCCCCACCAAATCCTCAATAAACCGGTTACGTTTGTATATTAATATAAGAATGGAGCACATCGTACCATCTTCCATCATATGTAGCTCCGAGCAAGCATAGGAAGAAGCTGAGAAGGCTGTGCACCAAGTCCGTTGGAGGGGTGTGTGAAATAGAGTGACCTCCCAGGGCCACAGTTATTCATACATTCAGTATTATGAATATTGAATGCAAGTAAAAGAAAGCCTGCAACATACATGTAAGGTGTAAAGAGTAACAGTGACAGGCACAGTGGGGCCAGGCTCCAGCCTGAGGATCCCAGCACTTTCCGGTGAGTTTTCCCAAGGACGTGGGGCAGAGGGCCTCCCCAGCCTCCAGGGTTGGCCCGCTCCCACGTTTCCTGTTGGATGTGACAGTCTTGTCTTGTATGACAACTCGGCGATGGTGTCGCTAGCAGATCCCAGGGCTCTGTCCGACCTGGGGAGACGGGCGGCCCCGCGGGGCTGCGGGGAGTTGCGGGGAAACGGGCTTGGTCAGGGGCCCCCTCCGAAGCCCGGGGCGGGGACCGGGGCTGGCCGGGCTGGCGCGCGGGGGCAGGTGCGTGTGCGCAGCGGGGACACCTGCCGGCGCGCAGCGTCACGAGCGTCCTCCCCGCGTCCCCGCAGGCGGCCAGAACGTGAGCGTGAGCGGCTGCGGCTCCCGGGACCTGTGCGCTGCCCCCGCCGCCACCGAGGGGCTGCTGGAGCTGCCCGGCCACCGGCTGGCCCGCCGGCCCCACTGCAGCACCAGCCAGCGGGCCGTCGTGGACTCCAAGTGCCGCTCGGGCGCGGCGCCCGGCCTCCGCCTCGCCCTGCCCGTGCTGCTGGGGGCCCTGGGCGCCGCGGCCCTGTCCTGAGCAGGCCCGCCTCGACCGCCCTCGCCCCGCAGCCGCTCAGCCCCGCTTGTGTCCCACCTCGCCAGCGGGCGCCCTGGCTCCCCCCCGCTTGCGGCTTCGCTAGGCCTGGAGGCTTCTGGTGAGAAAAGTCAGAAACCAGGAGGGTGAGCCTCCCCCCTCAGACAAAGGGCTTCCCCAAGGCTAGTCCTCTTTCTTAACACCGGGGTCCCAAAGGCTATCCCTCCTCCCTCAGACTAGGCTGTACTTCCGCAACCTCAGACTAGAGACGCCTCCATGGGCCCCAAAGACTAAGCCTCCTTCCTCAAACTCAGGGGTTCCCAACACCACGTTACTCCCTCCGACGAGGGCTGTGTCTCTTTTCCTGAACAGCTCCTTCTGTCTCCCTCTTTAGGGTCTAGCAAAGCCTCGGGCGGCCAAGATGGGGTTTGAGGACCAAATACACCCTCTTCCCAGGCTTTTAGAGCACCCCTTCCACCCCTACCTACCACAGTCCCTCTTCTGTCTGGGCTCAGTCTCGCCACTGTCACCAAATGTGAATGAATCGCATCCCACAATGCCAAGTGGTTTGGGTTTCCTTCTTGCATCGCAGCCTCAAACAGGGCCCTGATGTGGTCTGCTCTCTCCTTCGGGGATGCGAGGACCCGAGGGGACCCGCAGATGACGGTGTCTGGGAGCCGGGGGTTGGGGGGGCATAAGAGCAAATGCTTAGTCTGGAGGGAGTGTCGTTTTTGAGCCAGCATTGGACCCAGAGGATTGAGCAGAGAGGTAAAGCTGGGGAACTCAACAGGAGGCGGGAAGCCAAGAACCATCTGCTTTCAGCTGAAAGTAATACAAAGTCCAACAAAAAGAACCGAAAGCATTCACTCGGTGCTAATTAGACAAATATTTATTGATCACTTGCTGTGTATCAAGCACAGTTCTAGACACCGAGGATACATAGTAAAGAAAATTCTCTGCTCTCAGGAGGGTTATGTTTCAGTGGGGGAGACAGATTAATAAACACAGTGCAGGGAAGAGGAGTGGGGGAGGCCTGCAGAAGGGGTGCACTTTTATAGGAGAGGCCTCACGAGGGTGACATCTGAGTGAAGACCCGAAGGGGGTGAGGTGGAGGGCCATGCAGGTGTGTGGGGTGTGGATGGGGCCATTCCAGGCAGAGGGAACTGTAAAGGCAGAGGTCCCGAGGTAGGAGCAGTAAGGAAGAATGGAGGTAGGGGCCCCCAGGGGTCATTAATTCAGCGGTTCAAAGGAGTCACTGAGAACCAAACTTGCTGCCCTGCCATCCTCAGCATGTTCTGTGTGCATGATGGTGGCTGGAGCTCCAGCATCGTGCCCTCATGGGACCATACCCAAAGCCGGAGGAGGTGGCCTCCCATCCTTGTCTTCCCAGAAACCCTGTTCCCTGGCCGACTTTCCTCATGTCCCCATCGGCCAAAATGGAGCCAGCCAATCCCTGTCAAGGTGATGGTAATCCTGATTGACTTCACCTAATCAAGATTCCATCTCTGGGGTTGAGAGAGGCCTCTCATAAGGTACATGGCTGCCCCCAGATTTTGCACAAAATGGGGTTCTTTTTTTTTTTTTTTTTAAGATTTACTTACTTATTTTAGAGAGAGAGAACGCACACAAGCAGCGGGGAGGGGCAGGAGAGGGAGAGAATCTCAAGCAGGCGCTGACTCCCCACTGAGCAGAGTCGGACTCGGGCCTCGATCTCACCACCCCAAGGTCATGACCTGAGCTGAAATCGAGGGTTGGCCGCTTCACTGACTGAGCCACCCAGGCTGTGTGGCCAGGGCTGGGGCCACGCAGGAGGCACCCCAGCCAGTTCCATGGATGCAGCCAGAAGCGGGAGTGGGGGAGGAACGCTTCACCCTCTGACCTGCAGTGCTTCCTCTTTGCAAAGGTCAAGTGGCAAAGGAGCCTGGGAAATGTAGTTTTCCAACTCCCAGCCTCAGTGTGATAGGGCAGAGAGGGGTGGATACGGAAACGAAGAACCATGACATTGGGCCAGTCCCTTCCTCTCTCTCAGGCCCGGTTTCCTCGTCTGTAACGCGGGAGTAGTAATTGTTCCTGAAAAAGTGAATGTATCTAGATAGTGTTTAGCAGGTAATGAGCTTTCAGTGGATGGTGGTTGTGAGGATGCTTTTTGTCTTAGTCAGCTCGGGCTGTCATAACCACACACCACAGTCCCTGTGACTTACACTACAGACATTTTCTCACAATTCTGGAAGTTGGAAGTGTGAGGTCAAGGTGCCAGTGTGGTTGGGTTCTGGTGAGGACCCTCCTCCTGGTTTCTGGGTGCACGCTTTCTTGCTGTGTCCTCACGTGGCAGAGACAGGGAGCTTCTACTGGTCTCTCCCCATTTCGTGTAAGGACGCTAATCCCATCACGAGGCCCCGCATTCATGACCTCTTCTAAATGATCTCTCAGAGGCTCCACTTCCAAATACCATCATCTTGAGGGGCTAGGGCTTTCACCTATGAATTTTAGGGAGACACAAACATTCACTTCCTAATACTGCTGAGAGAGAAAAGGGAAGGATTTGTGGTGAGCACCCTGTCGGTGTTTCAGATCATTTATCTTAATGCCCTATGACGTAGGCGCTATAGACCCTCATTTTGCAGATAAGGGATGGAGACCTCTGAGTCTCCATCTCAAGGTCACGCATCAAGTAGCTAGACTCATCTGTAGCTACTGATTCATGATTCCCGTGGACTGAAGGTCACCGGGCCCAGTGTTGAAGGATGGGGATGTCCTTGTAAGGACTCTCCACACAGAATCCATCAGCCTCACCCATAGTGGACATGCCGTGTGAGTCAGAAATAAACTGTGTTGTTGTTGTAAGATGTCGGGAATCACCTGGCCCATCCTGACTGGTACAGAGATCACAGAGGGAACGGAAGGCAGATGTTGGGGGGTAGAGCCACGTATCTCAAAACTGCCGCCTTAGACAGGGTCGTGGTTAAGATCTCTGGACTCAGACTTGGGTTTGTAGTGTGGCTTCACAAGTGACCTGTTGTGTGGACTTGGAAAATCTCGGGACACCTCTGAGCCCTGCGTTCCCATTTGGAAAAGGGAGGTAGTAATCGTTTGACCTCCCATTACTGTCAGGTGTGCCAAGCAAAAGGCTTGGCACGTCCTAAACTTTCAACGGATGGAAGTAGTCACGTCCTAGGGTGTTACTCATCATGACAGCTGTACTATTTGTTATTTGTGTGAAAGAGACAATGGAGGCTCGCAGGAGAAAGTGCTAGTAAGTGGCAGCCATGGGATTTGAACCCACATCTGCCTGATTCTAGAGGATAAACTTTTGCCCCCGTTAAACACTGAGGAAATGTCAAAACACACACAAGAGTAGAGAAAATAGTATAATGAACCTTCAGTTATCTATCCCACCCTCTACCTCCCCCGTGTCAAAAATTACCCACATTCTGCCAATTATATCCCCTTTCCCTTCTCCTTCCCTCCCTCCCTCCTCTCCTCCATATCTTCCTCTCTTCCTCTTTTTCTCCCTCCATCTGTCTTCTCTTCCTTCTGCCCTCCCCCCTCACTCCCTTCCCTTCCTACTCCTACCCCTCCTCCCTTCCTTCCGTTTTGTGCCAAGAAGTTTTAAAACAAATCCCAGACATCGCGTTTTCCCCAGAAATACCTCATTGTGCATCAGAGCCTGCACGCATAACCTCTGCATTACGTGTCCTTCCTGGGAGGGAGGACAGACTAAAATAAAGCAGAGAGCTTCCCTGACCTGCCCGCATCCCTGTCCATTAGCAAAAGGCCCTGGAATGTCCTGGCCTTCTGGGGGAGGGTCCCCCCTCACCCCCGGGGGCTGTGGTATTCTTCCCAATCTTCATAGAAAAATCATGTCAGAAGTGCCTATCTCGATATGCAGATGGGAGTCACACCCAAAAGAGAGATGGTGGTTAAGAGTGTGGACTCTGGGGGCACCTGGGTGGCTCAGGTGGTTAAGCGTCTGCCTTCGGCTCAGGTCACGATCTCAGGTTCCTGGGATTGAACCCCGCATCGGGCTCTCTGCTCAGCAGGGAGTCTACTTCTCCCTCTCCCTCTGCCCCTAACACCTGTTCCTGCTCATTCTCTCTCTCTCAAATAAATAAAATCTTTAAGAAAAAAAAAAGTGTGGACTCTGGGGGCGCCTGGGTGGCTCAGTTGGTTAAGCGTCTGACTCTTGATTTTGGCTCAGGTCATGATCTCAGGATCATGAGCTAGAGCCCCCCTGAGTTGGGCTCCACGCTCAGCGTGGAGATTCTGCTTGAGATTCTATTTTCCTCTCGCTCTGCTCCTCCTCACTCTCTCTCTCTCAAAAAACAAAACAAAACAAAAAAACAAGAGTTTGGACTCTGGTCCCAGTCTGTCTGGGGTCATAATGCCAGGTTTGCCAGTTACTAGTTCTATGACCTTGGGTGAGGACAATACGTGCACAGAAATCAGAGTTCAATACAAGTAAATAATAGCCTTTAACTGCTATCATTGGGGAGGGGGAGCGCCCTCTGGGTCACATGGCCCAGATGTGTGTTTGGGGGTAGTAGAGTGTGGGATAGATATCTGATAGATAACCCCTTTCTTTCTGCTTACCCAGTATGGCCTCCTGTCTGCCTGGATGGATGCCTGCTTTAAGGTGGGGTGCAGAGGAGCCTGGGGTGGTGAGGAAGGAAAGAGATATTTCTGTGAGATTGGAGGCCCAGGGGATGGGGCCAGGATATGATCCACCTCGCCTGAGCTGGGAGCCTACCGAGGTGCTCAGGAAATGCTTGCAGGCAGAAATAGCCATCTGGTGACCATGACCCTGGAGTCCACGGGGTTGGGGGTGTGGAGGGGTGAGGGGTAGGGGGGTGAGGGGTTGCTGGGAGTCGAGCCTGAGCAGAGAGTTTAATTTTATTGTACATTCCTAATTTTCTGTAAGGGCACCAATGTGAGTATATTATTCAAGTTTTTCAAATTTATTACAAATTACTTAAAACGTACAAAAACAGAGAGTAAGCAGTGTCTCTCGCCGCTCAGCGGACAGGAATCTTCAAAACAGCTGCAATCCCCCGCGGCCCCTTCCCTGACCACTGCCTTTCCTCCTTCCTCTCCTGAGGTAAGTGCCACCCTGAACACCATACTTGTAATTTTGCTACAAATATACATGCTTTGAATTTTCCCCCTTTTCCTTTTCCCTCCTCTCCCTCTTTCCTCCCCGTAGGCTCTCCCCAGGGACCTCCCCCTCCCAGGGATTTCATGTTAACAGGCTCCCCGAGCTCCTCCTGTTATTCCCCAAAGTCAAATAATCCGCTATAGACGTTTGGTGCATGAATACACATAGATACATACATATGCATGTGTTGATACCCGTCTATGTGTAGACACATACACACATACACACGTATGTTGGTCTATAAGGGTGTTTTGGTCTTTAATAGGATATTAGCCATCACTCTCTGCATCTTGTTTTCCTCCCTCAACAGCACCTCGTGGAAATTCTCCAAGTCTTCTGATTCACCCCCTTTCAGTGGCTGGATGGTGTGGTCTTCCTGGCCCATGGAGTGGATGTACCAACATTGATTCAGTCGCGGTCCTACCGATGTGTGGTCGTGTGTGATGTGTGTGTGTGTGTGATGTATGGTTCCCTTTCTGCCCCTCCCCATCATCAGAGTCAGCCGTAAACATCCTGATGACAGCAGTGTATATGTTTCTGTATGTCTTTAGAAAATGTCTGCTGCATTTTAAAAGTTTGAATGACATATGTCTTTAATGCATTGAAAGACATCTAAAATGTATAATGAAGTGGAATCGAAAGTTAAGAATGAAAAGACAGAGAATCGGGGTGGGGGGTGTGTGGGCTGTTTGAAGGAGCAGCGTCGCCTGCCTTCCCTGGTGTCACGGTGCCACCTTTACCCAGCTGAGGCCTCCTGGACATCCCTTCCCCCCACAGACTTCAGGAAGCAGTCAGTTAAACTGCTTCAGCCCTTGAACATCTATGGGATAGATTTTCAGGAGAAGGGATGTGAGTTGGAAGGAACGTGTGCTTTTAATTCACTAATGGGTGATGCAAGCTTGGCCTCAAGTGTTTCTTCTTTAGCCCGACCTTCTCGTGGGGGCACCTGATTATCTCTCTGCAAACAGACCTTGACTTCCCAGCCCTCCCTCTTTGCTTACCACCTTCAGGAAACAGATCTGCCCTATCTCCCTGACCCTTCTCAGCAACATCTTGGGGTTCTGACCAGTGCCATGCTGAGCCATATTGAAGCCTGATGGGAAAGGCCCCGTATACATACTTTGGCTTCTTTTAAAATTTTTTTTTCCCCAGAACACTAAAGTAGTTGAAATAAATATTGAAAAAATATAAGTGGGGCATATTAAAATTCACATTATTTTTATTTTATTTATACCAAGACAAAATTTAACATAATTTTATTTCAGTGTAAGTTAATTAAAATTTATTTAACATCATCATTTGGTCAAGAGAAACTGTCAATCATGAAAATTCTCTTGATTGAAAATACAATAAGGGGAGCCGAGGTGGCTCAGTCAGTTAAGCATCCAACTCTTGGGTTCAGCTCAGGTCATGATCTCAGGGTCGTGAGATGGAGCCCCACGTCCAACTCTGTGCTCAGTGCAGAGTCTTCTTGGGATTCTTTCCCTCTTCCTCTCCCTCCTCCTCTGTTCCCTCCCCTCACTCCTGTGCATGCACGCACGCTCTCTCTCTCCCCCCAAAATTCTAAAACAAAATGTGATAAGCCAAGATGCAGATTAAAAAAATATATATTATTGATGAATTTGCTTCCATCAAAGCCAGGGGTGCACGTTTTTCCTTTTGTTTCAGGCACCAACATGGTCCAGCATGGTGCTGGTCTTTATTTAAAATTTTGGGATCTTCTTCATTGAAATATCATGGATTTTTGCATTAATTTTTATTTTTTAAAAAGTATTACATTATAATATCATTTATCTCGATAACGGAGTTTTTTGGCACCCCCTTAAATTTTGCACCTAAGGCCAGTGTCTCACTTGTTGGCCATAGTCCTGGCCCTAGTTCTAACCAAACTGTGTCACTGAGTGCAGAAGGATCATCGCCTCATCCCTGTGCCCCTTTCATGACACTCTCCAAAAGGCTTCTGATGCTCTCCCAGGTAACAGGTGTATATATCGTCACTGTGGACTATCATGAGATCTGGGCCCTGATTGCCTCTCAGATCTCATCTCCTAGAACTCTCTCCTCAGTCACTCTGCTCCAACTACACCAGCCATTGTGATTCTCCCCCAGACACATGAGACTCAGTTCTGCCTCAGGACCTTTGCATGTCCATGCCCTCTGTCTGGAAAGCTTTTCCCCCTGATGTCCACATGGCTTGTTTCCTTACTTCGTTCAGACCTCGGCTCAAATAGAATGTCAATTTCTCAGGCCTTCCTGCACCACTCTATCAAAAATAGAACACTTCCTCCCCCAAGTCACTTGGCTATTTAGTGGCCTAAAGCAATGCTTTACTTCCCACAAGTCTGTCCCACAAGTGGGATATTCTACGCTCAGCTGGTTCTTCTATTCCCATGTGGTAGCAGCTGGGGTGGTTCTTGTGGCTGCATTCAGCTGGAAGTCAGTGGGGACCTGAATGTGCTGGGTGGCTTCTGTCTCTCCATGGGGTCTCTCCAGCGGGGTAGCAGGACTTCTACTTGGTAGCTCAGGTTCTGATAAAGGGAAAACAGAAGCCACCACCTCTTAAGCCTGAGCTTGGAAGTCCCAGAAAGTCCCTTCAGCTACATATCATTGATCAGAGCAAGCCACAAGACCCGCCCAGGTTCAAGGGGAGAGGGCAGAGACTCCCACTCTTGGTGGGAAGAGTGGCATGTGCTTGCAGAGATGGGAGAAATGGTTGGCGGCCATAGTTACAGGTAACCTACCAACCTCATCCTTGCTTTCTTGTTCTTTTTTCTTCTCACTCTTCGATACTACCTTATTTTGGTTTACTATCTTTCTCTTTCTCAAAAAAATATAAGCTCCATGAGGGTAGGGGCCGTCTGTTTGTCAGTGCCTACAACTGTGTCTAGCCAGTACGTACTGGAATGGATAAATGAATGAATGAATGAATGAATGAGTCCTTGGGGACTAACTTCCGGTTTCCTCAGGATTATGGCGAATGGAGACAAGGTGAAGACCACATGTGTCGACGTTCCTAGGGAAGTGCTTTAGGCTTTTGAAGAGACACAGAGGGAGGACAGGGAGGAGATGAGGGTTAGGAGTAGGCAGGAGAAATGGGAGGAAGAAGAGGAGGCAGAGGACCGGGAGCTTTGTGAGGGAGGCAGGGCCTGGCACACAGCAGGTGTTCAGCAAGTGTGTGTTCAGGGAATGAATTTTCTCCAAAAAGCCTTCCCCGACGCCACCCCATCCCGCGCTGGGTCAGGCATCCCCTTGGCTCTCACGCTCGTCTGGGGACTCCATCCCTACTTTACCCCCTGTGGGTTGTCTCTGTCAGGGGAGGGTTCTGTGACCCTCACTGGACTCTTGTGAGTCCTGTGCTGGGATCCGAACATCAACCAACGGGTCCTTGGTGCACAATGATCATGTGCTGCGGAAACCGCCCCGCTGTGGGAAAGGGCTGTCGCCGTCATTGCTGTCCCCAGCCTTGCAGAGACCGAGTGGACACTCAGGAATCACCTTCATTGATTCTAAGATGCTCTGCCCCTGCCCCCACGTTTTAGCAATTCTGAAATCAGGACGAGTCGCAGATGATGGCACCTTACAAACACCGTCAGCCAGGAGGCCATTGTGACACGGCTGTCACTGCCTGGAGGTGATAATGGAGCTGCTTTTAATAGCATCGTCCCTGCTCCTGATGGCACGGAAGGACGCGGAGTGTGGGAAAGCAGGGGCGACCCCTGCTCAGAGGCAGAAGTGAGCCCACGGAGTCAGACTCTGTGGTTAGGAACAGCTTAGCCAATTTATTTCCCTTGTATTTTCCCAGTTAGATGCACACACAGTGATATATGATAAAAAAAAAAAAAAATCTGTGTTTTCCATGTAAGTCTATAAAGAGTAAGTGTGAAATAAAAATTTTAAGTGATGAGGAAATGTCATGTCCTATTGGTATTGGCAGCAATTTGTCCCCCTCTTAGGGGGATGGAAAACGATGCAGCTGACGACCAGCAGCACCTTCGATCTGATTATACAGGAAACCCGTGGAAAGAAGGAATGAATAAATGTGTAAATCTCATTTGTCTCTGTCTTCCTCTCGATTCTGGTCTCAGCTCCTGGGTTTTACGTCTGTCTGGGGATGACAGGTGGGAGAAGAGAATTCTAGTCCCTGTTAAATGAGCTACCTCACCTGACGGGTTTCCCACGGCGCTTGGCACGTTGTAAACACCCAGTAAGTGGGCGCTCTGCCTCGTGTGTGGCCGTATCAGCCGCCCCCAGCAGCCTGCGAGGTCTGTAATGGCAGGGATGAGTGCGACTCACACCTCTGGACCAGTACAGGGACTGGCCTAGGGCCAGGTCGAAGCAAATGTTTGTGGAGTGACCAAATAACCGTGTGAATTACTGGGTGAATGAGAGCTCTCTGTCAACTCAGGGTCTTTGCACGCGCTGGGCCATGGCCTGGGATGCAACTCCCTAGCAGGCCACCAGGCTCACAGATCTCAGCTCAGGTGCCTTCTCCTCCAGGAAGCCCTCCCTGACCCCTAGGCTGGGTCAGCTGCCCCCTTGGCGTTCCCACAGCCCTCCGGAGTCCTCCATTCCAGTCCTGGGTCGTCATTGTCTGCGGATGGATGGGACTTGCATGGGACAGAGCCCAGGGCTGTCTTGGTCATTGCTGCCCAGGATGGGGCCTGGAGAGGTGCTGAAGGTATGATGAATGAACACGGAAGACAGGCCAGGAGCTGGTAGAGGTGCGCCTGGCAGCGTGCCAGCCTGCGTCGGATGCATTTCTGCAGGTGCCGGGCACTGTCTTGGCCCTCAGTCACCCCGGGCTGTGCCCATCTCCCTCCCCTCTGACCCAGAGCCCCCTGAGGGCAGAGCACTGGGGATCAGGAGCAGGGGCCCAATGAATGAGGGCTGTGAAGGGGGAGGTGGGCTCCAGGGGCCACGGCCCGTGTGTGTTGTCTGTGTGTAATGGAGTCTCTCCTGGGCTGCAGGTCTGTGTGTGCCTGAATGTGTGTGGGCTACACATTGGCCTGACTTCTGCTTTTCGGTAATAACTGTGTCGGAGGGTCCGGGACTCTATACTTTCCCTCTTGGGCCGGGTGCCTGTGTCTGTGAATTTAGGGGAGGAGTCCAGGTCTGTGTGTTTGGTGTCTGGGAACATCTGCAAATATTTTTTAATCGGTTGACCTTTGGCTCCCTCCCTGCATCTCCGTCTCCGCCCCTTGGTCCCATTTCTCTGGCTGTGTCCTCTCATCCCCTCTGTAACCTGAGCCTCTGACCTGTCTTTCCCTGGTTCTCTCTGAGGTGGTTTCTCGCCCACTTGGTCTTCCTGCCAGACGCTCCCTCCGCTTTTTTCTTGGGGAGTCTCCCTTTGTCTCGGGGGCCTTTGCCTCAGCCTGTCTTCTCATTCACATGGCTCCCTGCTTCCACTTCCCAATTTGTCACAGCGCTGCCACCTTCAGGGGTCGTGAGGAAGTAGAGGAGGGAGAGGGACAGAGGGGACCGGGGTGTTACACTAGAGTGGGCACTGAGCTGGGATTTGGACGGGCTAGGCTGGGCAAGGAGAGGCCTAGACGCCAGACACTGGTCTGGGGAGTGGCCCTGTGGGGCTGCGGCGCGGGGGCCGGTCCTGGCCAGGGCAGGGCGGAGGCGTGCTGGCAATGCCCCTGTGGGTGGGTTCAGACCTGGCCTCTCCCCACAGCCAGCGCCGGCGAAGTTAACCAGCACCCCCGGAGCTCGCACAACACGTCGCCGGGCGGTAGGTGAGTAGACAGTGCGGAGAAGGGGACATGAATGACTTGTTTGGGCAACATTCCCCTGGAAGGAGGAGAAACAGAGGGTGGGTGGTGAGCAGGGTCAGTCCCTTGGATGCCAGGTGGTGGAGCTGGGACTGTGTCCTGTGGGTGATGGAGACCACAGAGGGGTGGTGAACAAAGATCTCTGTGGGTCCCTTGTGGGGGGACTGAGGGCCCAGTGTGACCGAGAGGGGGGCCCTAGGAGCAGCTGGGGGGTGGGGACCCCGCCCCCTGACATCACTGTCACATTATTGCGCTAGGGTTGGCTGACCAATCAGCTGCTGCTTGCTGTTATAATGGGTCCTAGCAACGGGTCTGACCTTGGGCTAACAAGAGAGGAGACCCCACCAGCGGGGAAAGTGTGAGGGGAGAGGGAGAGCCTGCAGGGCAGGTGAGTCCCCTGAGGGCAGGACTGTCTGGCTGGGCCCTGTGGGTGAAGGGAGGCAGGGGCTTCCAGGACCAACCCTAGATCCCTCAGCCCTATTCCCACCCCAGGGGCCACTGACCTGCCTGGCCCCGGCTGCTGGGACCTGCCCCAGCACCTGCTCACCTCTCCCTGGGCCTTATCCTTACATGCCTTGGGGGGACAGGGTGCAGGGAGAGTGGGCATAGCATGGAAGAAATGCCTCCACCCAGGATGGGGGTTCAGACCTGGTAGGAACAAGGTAATAAGGACAAATTTCTGTTGGGGGGGTGGACAAGGACAGCCCAGAAGACAAGGAGGGAGGCAAAGACATGTAGCTGAACAGAGAGCTTCAGAGGGATGAGGGAGCCCAGGGACGTGCCTTTGAATCCCGGCTGGGCCTCTGTGCAGGGACCTCATTGTGTAGTCTGAGCCTCGGTCCCTCTCTGTCTGATGGGGACAGTGATCCCTAGTGTGAGCTGAGCTTAGCAACCCAGGGCAGGTCTGGGTGTTTAAGGAGGAGGACTCCCGCTGTCTGGGCATCCCCTCATTCCAGGCTCCTTCCACTAGCTGAACCCCGGAAGGCTGGCCTAGGGATAGATGGGCGGGCTCATGATCGCGCAGGCCTCACTTGCCCTGTGCGGTAGCAACGTTGTCTTCCGTGGTGCACGCAGAGAGGGCAGGGGAGGGCTCCAGGTCACACAGCTGGGACTACTAACAAGGATAATAATGACGCTGCCACTGGTAACACAGACCACCTGCTGTGGGCCAGGCGCCATTTCAAATGCTTTCTATGCATTAACTCAATTCTCAACAACCCCAGGAGGTGGTTTGCTATTATAGCTGCTGGCCTCATCGTACAGATGAAGGGAATGAGGCGGAGAGCTTCAAGTCACGTGCCCCAGTCACTCGGCGCGTACGATGGGGAGTTAGGGTCTGACCCTGGGTTCGGCTCCAGGGTCTGGGTCCCCTTCCTCCCCCCTTCCCGCTGCTCCCAACCCTAGCAGCTGCAGGAGCGTGGCCTGCTCTGCCTGCGCCCGGGTGCTGGGTGTAAGCCCTTTCCTTTGCAGCCCTGGCTCCCACATTTGTGGGGCCCGGTGCAAAATGAAACCACAGGGCCCCGGGTCGAATATCATTAAGAGTTTCAGTCAGTGTCAGAAGAGCATTAAGCCGGGCGCCTGGGTGGCTCAGTTGGTTAAGTGACTGCCTTCGGCTCAGGTCATGATCCCAGGGTCCTGGGATCGAGTCCCACATCGGGCTCCCGGCTCAGCGGGGAGCCTGCTTCTCCCTCTGACCCTCTCCTCTCTCGTGCTGTTTCTCTCGCGCTCGCTCTCTAATAAATAAATAAATAAATAAATAAAATCTTTTAAAAAAAGAAGAGCATTAAGCCGAGAGCTGAGCCTTCCGAGCCTGGAGCCCCGTGTGGCTGCCTGGGTCACAAGCCGCCATCAAACCTTTACCCTGAAGACTCCTGAGCACCGCAGAAGGCACGTCAGTCACTATGCCCTTTATGCAGAGGAACAGGCTCAGAGAGGTACCTCACTCTGCCCCAGGTCACACGCAAGTCAGCGGCAGGGATGGGATGTGAGCCTGGGCCTGTGAGACTCCAAAGCCCCCTACCTCGTGTCAGATAATGTACCGGGGGTTTTTTGAGAAGGGGCGGGCCAGAGGGACTTCCCTTATATCCTTGGTGTCTCTCTCTCCCTGCCCTGTGCCAAGGCCCAGGAGAAGTGAACGGCTCCCTTCTACCCCGCAGACGCTGAGAACCCCGCGTCCCGTGACTCTCCCCCAGCCCCCGCACCCTCTGAACCGCTGGTCACCATGGCTACTTCGAAGTTGCCAGCAGTGCCCCGGGAGGAGGAGACCACCATCCTCATGGCCAAGGAAGAGCTGGAGGCCCTGCGCACGGCCTTCGAGTCGGGCGACCTCCCGCAGGCGGCCTCTCGCCTCCGGGAGCTACTGGCCTCGACCGAGAGCATCTGCCTGGAGGTGGGCGTCACCGGCGAGTCGGGCGCTGGCAAGTCCTCCCTCATCAACGCCCTCCGCGGCCTGGGGGCCGAGGACCCCGGCGCGGCCCTCACGGGCGTCGTCGAGACCACAATGCAGCCCTCGCCCTACCCGCACCCCCAGTTTCCCGACGTGACCCTGTGGGACCTGCCGGGGGCCGGCTCTCCGAGCTGCCCGGCTGACAAGTACCTGAAGCAGGTGGACTTCGGCCGCTATGACTTCTTCCTGCTGGTCTCCCCCCGCCGCTGCGGGGCCGTGGAGACCCGCCTGGCCTCGGAGATCCTGCGCCAGGGCAAGAAGTTCTACTTCGTGCGCACCAAGGTGGACGAGGACCTGGCGGCCTCACGCACCCAGCGGCCCTCGGGCTTCAGCGAGGCGGCCGTCCTGCAGGAGATCCGCGACCACTGTGCCGAGCGGCTTCGGGTGGCTGGCGCGAGCGACCCCCGCATCTTCCTCGTGTCCAACCTGTCGCCGGTGCGCTACGACTTCCCGCTGCTCGTGTCCACCTGGGAGCACGACCTGCCGGCCCACCGGCGCCACGCCGGCCTGCTCTCGCTGCCCGCGGTCTCGCTGGAGGCCCTGCAGAAGAAGAAGGACATGCTGCAGAAGCAGGTGCTCAAGACGGCCCTGGTGTCGGGCGTGATCCAGGCCCTGCCCGTGCCGGGGCTGGCGGCCGCCTACGACGACGCGCTGCTCGTCCGCTCGCTGCGCGGCTACCACCGCAGCTTTGGCCTGGACGAAGACTCGCTGGCCAAGCTGGCCGAGCAGGTGGGCAAGCAGGCGGGGGACCTGCGCTCCGTCATCCGCTCGCCACTGGCCAACGAGGTCTCGCCAGAAACCGTCCTGCGGCTCTACTCGCAGTCGTCCGACGGCGCCATGCGGGTGGCCCGCGCCTTTGAGAAGGGCATCCCCGTGTTCGGTACCCTGGTGGCCGGCGGCATCAGCTTCGGCACCGTCTACACCATGCTCCAGGGCTGCCTCAATGAGATGGCCGAGGACGCCCAGCGGGTCCGCATCAAGGCCCTGGAGGAGGACGAGCCGCAGTCTGAGGTCAGCCTGGAGGCGGCCGGTGACAATGGTGTGGAGAAGCGGGGCTCCGGGGAGGGAGGCCGTGAAGAAGCTCCGCTCTCCGTCCGCCAGAAGCTCGGCCTCCTCCTCAAGTATATTCTCGACAGCTGGAAGAAGCGTGACTTGTCAGAAGAGAAATGAGCGTGCGGCCCCCACCCCCTGCCTCACCCACAAACCAAGCCTTAACAAAACCAGCTAAACAAAGCCAGTGTAGTGAAAACGTGCCCTGCACTTGCTGAGGGCGCCAGCGCTCCCAACTCGGCGGGGCAGGGGGGGAGGTGTGCGGGGAGGGAGGCTCGGAGGGGTCTGAGGAGGCCTGTGGGACACACTGAACCGGGATGGGCCTTGCTCCGGGTGGGCAGAGCTTCAAGGTATGCATGGCGGGCCAAGGGCGCCTTGGTGGGATCTCTCTCCCTGGTCCCCTGGGAGCCAAGGGAGATTTGTGGGGCAATAGCCCGGCCTGGATCCAAGACAGTGCGCGGGTAACTTAGTGGAGATTGGGGCTGGTTACGGTACTTATTTTTGCTGCCATCTCCGGTCCCTTTCTGGGAAGCCCAGTGTCCCACAGGCCTCCTCTGGGCGGGGGGAGGGGCGGCCAATCGGTGCCCAGGATCGGCACAATGGTGCCTAGCAACCGGTTAAACAGGGCAGGGGACAGGGGACATCCTGGGCCAGCCCGGCTGCTAGTGAGTGATGGTGGGTGTGGGGGGCTGGGGAAGGGGAGGCCCGATGGCCTTGGGCTGGAAGGCTGGTGGGCTCTTTCTCTGCCCACCAGAGGATAGAGGGGGCAGAGGGCGAATCCCGCCACCTAGAACACGTCGTTTTGGAGAGCGTGCAGGTGTGTGTGCGGGAATGTGTGTGGCGATAAGCTTTCCGGTGTGTCTGTGATTGGGAGGAGCATGGGTAAGTGTCCGGGATTTTGATGCTGTGGGTCTGAGGTTGTGAGCAGTCTGCCGACTGGGGTTTCACCCACTGGGGCCGCATGGCTGTGTGGGTGCATGAGTGCTGGGGTTGTGCTGAAGGCCATGGGGCCGAGCCAGGCGGCGGGGGCATGTGGGTGCAGGTGTCGCTGGGCAGGCGCAACACGGGGTGAGGGGGTCTGTGTCTGTGAAACCAAGCCCCGGGCACTCCCTCTTGCTTTGTCCTTGGCTCTTCGGTGGGAATGCAAAAGTGAACCTGACCCCCTCCTACCCGCTCAAGCCTGACCTCACATGCCAAGTCAAGGGTCACATACGTATAGAAGATTAAAAAACTACCTGATTAGGGTCTTTGGACAGGACAAGGGCTGCCCCGAGGGCTTCTGTGGACTTGGACACGGGGTCAGGGAAGGGTCGGATTTAGGTGTCTTTGAGAAAGGTGAGTTTCCAGGAATTCGCAAGAAGGCTCTGGAAGCTGTGTACAAGGCCGGTGGTGGAGTGGGGACTGCAGTGCAGGGGAGGTGGCCTCACCCCTAGGTGTTCACAAATACCACCTATGGATACTCCCAGATCTGGGGATGGTTCTATTTGGGGCCTCAAATGACCTTGAACCTAGGCAACAGTTCCAGACAAAGAGAGGCCACTTTCACTTGGAGGATTAAAGGGGGTGCCAGTCCGCTCTGCCGAAGAGCTCTGTGCAACAGGATTCTTCTCTTTCTGGAAGGCCTTCCTGGTGGCTCTGCCAGGACTACTTTTGGGTTCACATGGACCTTTCTGCACCCATGAGGGTGTGGGGGATAATGGTAGGGAAATCCCAGACCCCCAGATACGAGGACAGATGGTCCACTCCAAATCTGTTCTCAAAAATCCAGCTCACATCTCTACAGCTGTGCACCCTCAGACATCATCTGAAACACAGGACTCATGGGCTCCGCCCGAGTGGCTGGGATGGAAAGGGCAGGCATGAATAGTGATGCTCCCTACACAGGTTAAGATCAACTGGTCGCCCTGTCCTGTCCTTTCTGCCTCCAGCTCTCCCTTTCCCATCCCCCGTCTCTACCCCCTCAACCCCTGTTTTAGCATAGGCCTCACCCTCTCCACCAGCTCCTGCCCCTGCCCCTTGCCTCATCTCCCAGGCTCCAGTGTCATTCCCCAAAGGCCACAGGGGGCTCTTCAGTGTCCACCGTGCACCTCTCCCTTCCCTGCTCAATACCCTTCCATGGTACCCCAGAGAAAGATCAAGCTCAGCCTGATACTCCAAGCCCTTCCCAAGCTGGTCTCTGAAGCTTGTCAATAGTAAGACCCTGAGTCTTCCTAAAACAGGGGGAGTCATCGCTCCACTTCACAGGTGAGGAACCGAACAGATAGGGGAAATAAAGGCTGCAGAGGGGACATGACCCACCCACCGGCACCCAAGTCCCTGGCACGGCCGGGACTGGTTGCAGTCATGCATTCCCAGTGTCAGCGCTGGTGCCCCAGGCCATCACACCAGTGAGGACTCTGAGGCTCAGAGGCCGGGCGGGGCTTGTGGTTCCCCGAGCAGATGTGGGTACTCAGAAGCCAGCAGCACTGGGCGCAGCGTCTTCACAAGTACACCAGGCCTGTCCCGCCGAGTCTCTTTTCCTGGTGCTGGAGCTGCAGTGCCCAAAGAGGTCCTGCCTGGCCCATAGCGGGTGCTCAGCTGTGCAAGGATGGGGTGGGGAGGTTGTATGGCAAAAGGATGGGAGGGCGCTGGTCCATGTCCTGGCTCCGGTGCAGGCTGGAAGACATTTAGTGAGCGACTTTTACCTCCCCGTGCCTCGGTTTCCTACTCCGCACAGTGGGGACTTAATGAAATGATGCTTGTGGCTAGAACAGTGGCTGGCCCCGAGTACACAGTGAACAAACAAACATTAACTGCTATCGGCGATGATGACGGGTCCAGCTCTTCATTACTGCCCTATATTGCTGATCAGAGCGCCTGGTGCACAGTAAATGCCATACAATGTTATTTAAGAATTTGAATTCTAGGGGCCTCTGGCTGGCTAGGGCAGTGGAGCGTGCGACTCTTGATCTCAGGGTTGGGAGTTTGAGCCCCATGTTGGGTGTAGAGATTACTTAAAACTAAAATCTTAAAAAAAAAAAATTGAATTCTATGATCATAAGACCCAATTCCCATTCCCAACACTCCATGCACTAGCTGGGGGCCTTGGGCAACTGATTTCTCCTCTCACTGCCAAATGTGGCTAGTAAGGGAATCTCCTTTTCCGGCTGTTAGGAGGATTTTCTGAGATACTCCAGGAGGAGAACCTGGCAGTGATGAATAAAAGCGAAGCGACCTCAAGCATTTAGCACCGGGCCTGGCATATGGTTGCACTCTCAGTACGATGGCTGGTGACGCCTCAAGTACTTGGGGCATGCTGAGGGATGTAGAGAAGAGAGGGCAAGTGCTCCCTTACCTGTCCTGTTGAAGGTCACCGATCCTGAAGACGGAGGCCTGGATGTCGGGTAGCCCATGGCGAGCAGAGTCTTCCAGTCGAGCCTCAGCCTGTCCAAGATCCCGGAGCTATGGAGGGACGCCAGTGCTCTGAAGGGAGCCTTTGAGGAGGGCGACCTGTCGGCAGTAGCCGCCAAGCTGCAGACCACACTTCATTCGCTGGAGAATGCCAGGCTGGACATTGGCATTACTGGGGGCACGGGCTCAGGCAAGTCGACCTTTGTCAATACCATCAGGGGGCTGGGAGACGAGGACCCCAAATCGGCCTACACGGGCGTGGTGGAAATGACGGTGGGGCCCACGCCATACGCACACCCTAAGTACCCCAACGTCATCACCTGGGACCTGCCGGGCATCAGCACGCCCACCTTCCAGGCTGAAAAATACCTCCAGCGGGTGCTGCCGGCCCGTTACGACTTCTTCATCATCATCACCTCGGATGATGTGATGAGCTTCACCGCCCACCACGCCCAGCTGGCCCGTGAGATCCTGCAGCTGGGCAAGCGCTTCTACCTCATCCGCTCCAAGGTGGACGTGGACATCGCCGCCTCCCGCAGCCGGTGCCCCAGCACCTTCTCAGAGGAGAGAGTGCTCAGCCAGATCCGGGAGGACTGTTGGCGGCGGCTGGAGGGTGAGGGGCAGGCTCTGGGCGGCTGGGCCGGGTGGATTCTGGAGGGACCGCCGGCCCCTTCCCCTTCCTCCTCCAGCGGAGGCCCGCAGTGGGGAAAGGGGTCGTCCAATGTCACACTGCATGACCCAGCTCGGCCCCGCAGCGAAGTGATGCTCACAGCTGCCATTCATTTCCTGAGAGTTGGCGCTTCTCAGTCACAGGTGACAGAGGCCAATCACCTGCATTAAGGAAACAGGCCATGTGCTGGCTCGTGTATTTGCCAAGTTAGAGCAGTGCAAATGCCACGTGCCCACGGGATGCTGGCACCTGTGGCCGAGGGCAGCTAACATTTATTAAGGGATTAACACAGGCACCATTTTCATGCACTCACTTCACCACCACAGCATCCCTAGGAGGGAGGTGCAATTATCCATCCCCTCCTTTGATCTGGTAACCTGCCCAAGGCCACGGGTGGTAGGGAGCAAGGCTGGGATCGGAACTCAGGCAGCCTGGCTCCGGGGCCAACACTCTCCAGCCTCGTGCCGTGCGCTCCTGGCAAGTGCTCGAGCCTCGGCAGCTGTCAGGACACCGTGGCCTGCCCCGGCGCCAAAACTGCTCAGTGCTCTTGTCTCCCGCAGCGGGGGCCTGAAGGACCCCCAGGTCTTCCTGCTCTCCACGTTTGAGTTGGGCAAGTACGACTTCCACCGGCTGGAGGAGGTGATGGTGAAGGACCTCGAGAGCCACGAGCGGCACGTGCTTCTGCTGGCCATGCCCGCCGTCTCCGAGCCCGTCCTAGAGAGGAAGGCAGCCTCGCTACGGCAACTCATCTGGCTGGTGGCCGCAGTGGCCTGTGGCGTCAACCCGAGCCCCGTGCCGGGCGTCCAGGATGTGGCGTGTGACCTACACATGCTCATCGACTCCCTGGAAGGCGACCGCCGCAGCTTCGGCCTGGACAGGGACTCCCTTGTCACGCTGGTGGGCCAGACGGGCCAACCCCTGCACAAGATCCTGGAGGCGGCACGGGGCCCGAAGACCGTCACCGAGGCGCTGGTGGTGGAACTGCTGGGCCGGGCCCCCCGGGATGCCTCTGCTTTCACCCAGGAGCTCCTCAACGTGCCCGTCCTCGGCACCCTGGCCACCTGTGGCCTCTCCTTCGCCACCATCTACCAGATGCTCCGCCCGTCTCTGGACGAGGCAGTCAAGGACGCCCAGAGAGCGCTGCTTCAGGCCTTCCTCGACAACTCCCGACCATGAGCTCTCAGAGAGATCCGATCAATGATCCCAGCCCTGAGCCTAGACCAGCTGGAGGTGGCAGCGAAGGACTGGGAAGATACAGGTTCTATCTGTCCCCAGGCTGGGTGGTGTCGGGGGATGGAAAGAAACTCAAGCTCCAACTCTCCTGGACTGAGCCCGTGTGCTGTGTTTGTGCTTTTGAGCCCTGGGTCTTATGCCCTCTCTGGCCACTGCCCCCACCTTCCCTGCTCTGAACCCCCACGGCAACCAGCAGTGCCCCCTGGGATGGAGAGGGAGGTGGCAGGACATGGGACAAGGGAGGGAGGAACTCCGTCGTCTAGCTAGAGAAGGCACTTTGGAAGGTGTTGGTGTAGGTCAGGGCAGTGGGGCAAAGGGTTCAGAAGCATTTCCCTAAGAGGACAGTGAACGTCACAGCTCGGAAGGGCCTTGAGGATCATCAAGGGAGGTTCTTGCCTAACGTTTTCTCGGTCAGCAAGCGGCAGGGCCAGAGCCTGCCCTGGGTCTCGGGCCTCCCAAACCTTAGCGCCTCGCTCTTGAGAGATCTGCTCAAGAGAGAGAAAACACTCAAGCTAGGAGTGTTTTCCACTGTTGAAGAAAACACTCCTGGCTTGAGTGTTTTCTTCAACACCCCCCAGGATTCCCATGACAAGGACACCAGGACTGTATGGGTATGCCCAAGGGCAGGAGGAAGGCAGGGAGACCAAAGGGTAGCTATGGGGTAGCGGGCAGACTCGGCTGGTGACTGGAACCAATGTGAAGGGTGGAACAGCAGGATTTGAAGGTCAGGACTAGTTGGGGTTGGGTGAGGTGGCCAGACCAATTTGGAGACATACTTTGGGAAACACCAAGCTAAGACGTAGCCTATTTAAACTGAGCAGATGAGGGTAGGTCCTATATTGAAGTGTACGGTGTATCTGACTGAGAGTCAGTTCTGGATTTAAAGGTAGAGACTACTTTTAAACAAGGGTAGATGAGGTCTGTGGGGAAAGGAAGCCACCATATTTAACCAACAGTAGGCACTGTGTGTAAGTAAGGTAGGAGTATTTGCATAAGGGTAGAAGCTGTTTCAGCACAAGGTAAGTACTATCCTGTACCTGGATATGTTCTATTTTTTCTTTTTTATTTTTTTTAAAGATTTTATTTATTTATTTGAGAGAGAGAGAATGAGAGAGAGCACATGAGAGGGGGGAGGGTCAGAGGACGAAGCAGACTCCCCGCCGAGCAGGGAGCCCGATGCGGGACTCGATCCCGGGACTCCAGGATCATGACCTGAGCTGAAGGCAGTCGCTTAACCAACTGAGCCACCCAGGCGCCCTGGATATGTTCTATTTTTTAAGCATGTATTGAATTAGGCATTGCATTTAACTAGGCATTTCACTGAAGGCAGGCACTTTCCCCAACTGAAAGTAGAGGACATGAGGGTAGGAACTGCATTTAGCCAAAAGAGGGCACTGTATTTTCCTATCAGTACCACGGAGATGGGAGGCTTGATGTCACCCCAGGAAACAGAACACCCCTTTCTAGGGGCTTCCTCCTTAGCAGAGACTGGTGTCCATCTGCTCCCGCCAACTCTATGACCTACAGTGGATGTGCTCCCATGGGAAGTTCACTCAGGCTCCAATGGTGGCTGCAGGTACTCTGCCCCCAAAGGCTGGGACCCCAATTTGCCCTGGTCCCCAGGACAGCATGCTGGGGAGAGGGGAAGAAGAGAAGCACCAGAACAGGCTTGTGTGACTGTTTTTATTCGAACCACCAGATCTGCCCCAACGAAGAGCTCCCCAGACCCTGCTGCACCTTATAGGAAAGGGCTTACAGTCAGGGAGGAGGAACCTGTTGCTCCTGTCCCTGCAGAGGGAGGTCAAGATGGAACCTGGGATTCTTGGGGACCATTCAGACCACTCCTACTGCCTGTCCCTGCGGGGAACTGAGGATGGGCCGCCCTGTCCCAGGTTGGAGGTGGGATCTCAAAGTTGCCCCCTGAACAATACTCCCCTGAGGGCGGGGGGGCCTGGCCCTGGACACCTCATGTCTCTGGGCGAGAATGTCGCGGTCCCTCATCCATCAGGCCTGCTGCCACTCTCCAGCCCACCAGAGGGGTAGGACACGTGTGCTCCCTCACCATCCATGGGGACCCAGAAGTGGGTTCTCTGCATGACGTGCCTTCCCTCGGCCTCAGGCCAGCAGGCGGCTGTACTCTGCCAGGGCAGAGGACTTCTTCACGCCGTCCCAGATCCGGGCAGCGTAGTGGAACCTGTGGGAGGAGGTCAGCAGTCAGCTGCCCTGGCTGCGGCCGGCCAGCCTTGCACTGACCCCGGTCAGGTGGGAGAACAGGTCCTGCGTACGCCCCGTACGCCCCGAGACAAGAGCCTCCTCGGTCGGGATGCAGGGAAGACGGTAATGCTGACGGGACTGGCCCGGGTTCTCAGACCTCACCCAGGATGAGCCGAGCTGAAGGTGCCCGGTCTGGACCCTAGGCCTCAGGCCCCAACTCCGAGTCCAAACTTCTCCCCACTCCACTCGGTGTTGGCCTTTGTGGGTTGGCTTTCTACCTCTATCTCCCTCCAGTCTTCTAATGATGAGTCTAACAGCTGCGTGACCCTCGCCCCCCCTGAGCTCTGCCATAGGCAGTGAGAGGAACAGAGCTCCCGGCCCCTTCTGGCCACAGCCGACCGCAGACCCCGGGGAGCCACGCTAGAGCTGCCCCGAGCCAAGCCATCTCCCTCTCAAATGTGTGTCTCCCGGAAAGGAGATGGTGCCGACCTGGATCTGGCAGACCTGCCGTGGGCTCCGGACACAGAGTCGTGTGAAGTCGGGGCTGGGGGGCTCAGGGCTCTGTGAGAGCAGGGGAGAGAAAGCTAGTCGGCAGAGGAGGAGGGAAGGTGGAGGGGGACAGTGCGACTGTGCCATCCGGTGAGAGCTGGAGAATGCAGCTGCTGTGGGGACATCCCAGTGTCCCCTCCTGTGAGGCCACACTTTCTGTCCTCAGGGCCTCAGAATAAACACTCCTCAGGCTGCCTGGGCTCCCTGTTCCTACTCCTATCAAATGACACCTGGCCACAGATGTGTGACGGTGCTATGTGACATTTCCTTTCTCTGAGCCTAGATTTCCCCACTAGTAAAACTGGTGACAAGACTTCAACCCTGCTGGCTCCTCGGGAGGACTCAAGATCACATGAAGCAGCATGCTGCCCGGCATGGAAGCAATCATCGCTGTTTCAGAAAAGGAAGCTGAGATGGGGAGAGATCACTGAGACCTTCCTCTTGCCTGCACCAGGGTGGGGCCCTCACGCCGACCCCTCTGCCAAGAACTCTTACCAGTTCTTCTCAGTGAGGATTGTGTGCGACAGCTGGGGCCGGGCCATGGACATCACTTGGCTCCGGAGCTTGCTCACCAAGGACTGGAAACTGGGGTGGCCCCGGTACCCAGGGAGCAGGGAGAAGAGCGGGCTGGAACCGGGTCCTGGAACGTTGAGGTGAGGAGGATAAGAGGGCCAGCCTGCCAAGAGAGGGCCTCTCCTTTCTCCCGGTCACCCAGCATCCTGGGCTGGAATGCCAGGAGTACCTCCCCGTTCAGACCCAGCCCAGCTCTTCCTGTACTTCCACGACTCGGACACACACTCCTAAGAAAGGGTCCAAGCACCTTCGGGACAAGCCAGAGTCTCCCCTCAGACCAGTGTGGGTCCCTATCACCCCACACCAGGGCATCCTGTGTCTCCCTCCAGGGGGAACCATACCTGCTCTTGGTGGGTTTTCGCTCTCTGCTTCGCTGTCCATGAAGGGCACCAGGAACAAGTTGACCTCAGAGTCCAGGAAGTCAGCTGGGAGCCCAGGGAAGACATTGCACTGTAACATGGACAGAGTACCTGGAGGAGAGAACCCATCAGCCTGCAGGTACTATGCTGAAGGGCAGGGGAGGTACATGGATGAGCGTCAAGTTAGGGTCAGGAGGCCAGTCTGGACGTCTGGGCCACGGGATCAAATCAGGAATCAAGAGGCCACTGGCCAGCTTGGGGGTGGTTCAGGGACCCTCACCCTTGTAACGCAAGTGGGAGTGAGCCATGAGCTGGTCAATCATCAGGTGCATCTGTCGCAGCTTTCGAGGACAGAAGTCTTCTCGGCGAGCTTTGTTCTGCAGGAAGACTGAGGGGTGGGAAGAGAGATGCAGTCCTGTGAGGCCGCTGGGGCTTGGCTGTGTGGACTTCCCCTCTCATGCCAAAGATCTGCCATTACCCCTGGGCTCAGAGCACTCGTGAATGTTTACATGACAGTTACTTTGCTTTAGCACCAGGCCCTGTGCTGGGTGATGCTGGGGACCCAGACGTGAGTCAGATGTGGTTTCCGCCCCCAAGGAGCCCCTGGTCTGATGGAAACGACAGAAGAGGAAGACAGGCACAAGCTCAGAAGTAAGCCGGGAAGGCACCAGGGGCTTGGTGAGACAGAGGAAGTAGGGAAATCTTGGCCTAGGGTGACCTAAATGAACTAGACCTTCGTAGAAGAGCAGTGTGTGGGCAGAGCACAGCGGAGCAAGGACAAGGACGGAGCGGACATAGGCTCGGCCTGCGTGCGGCTGAGGGAGGGGGAGCAGGGTGCCTGGGGCCACTCGGGTTACTGCAACACTCACTCCCTGAGTCTGTGCCGGGGACGCCAGGGTCACAGAAATGGGCATACGTGGGTCCTGTCCGCAAAAGGCTCTCATTCGGATCAGGAGCCGGACCCAGACTTGGGGTTTGTACCCTTGGTGGCCGGGTGGGACCCTCAGAGGAAGGAGCAGCTATTCTGCTCTTTCTTTCTCCCAGATCCCCACTTCCCCAGTGCTCCCTGTTTCTGCCCCCCATTCCTCCTCTGCCCACCCCTCCAGCCCCCAGAAAGTCTCTCACCCAGGTGGGGGTAGTACTCAGTGCCTTCATCGGAGCCTGACGAGCTGCTGGACTCATGGCTGGGGGATGGGGTGGAGGGCTTCACCATCTCTGCTGTCTGGAGGAACCTGAGGTTTGGGGTGAGAGGCTGGAGCTCTGGCACTGGCACCCCCATCCCACAGCCTAGGGACAGAGCTCTCTTTGTGGGTCTGATAAAAACTACAACCCCACTCAGATAAACGCTGCATCCACACCCCATTTCTCACACAATTTTAGGGAATTCAGAGACAACTCTCTCAGACACCAATCCATGGACCACTGCCAGATGTGTGCACTTTTTAATGAGCTTATGCTATTAAAAAAAATACTTCTAACAAAAAAAAAAAACCAACAAGGGCGCCTGGGTGGCTCAGTCGTTAGGCGTCTGCCTTCAACTCAGGTCATGATCCCAGGGTCCTGGGATCGAGCCCCACATCGGGCTCCCTGCTCAGCGGGAAGCCTGCTTCTCCCTCTCCTACTCCCCCTGCTTGTGTTCCCGCTCTCACTATGTCTCTGTCAAATGAATAAAATAAAATCTTAAAAAAAAAGGCGGGGGGGCGCCTGGGTGGCTCAGCCGTTAAGCGTCTGCCTTCGGCTCAGGCCGTGATCCTGGAGTCTGGGATCGAGCCCCGCATCGGGCTCCCTGCTCAGCGGGAAGCCTGCTTCGCCCTCTCCCACTCCCCCTGCTTGTGTTCCCTCTCTCGCTGTCTCTCTCTCTGTTAAAAAATAAACAAAAAATCTTAAAAAAAAAAAACCAACCCAACGAAAAATACTTCCATTTTTTACAGCGTCTGAGATCACCGCAAAACTGAGTAGTAAGTATAGGGATGTCCATAGACACCCAGCCCCCACACACGCAGAGCCTCCCCCACTATCACCATTCTGATGGACCTATGAGACATTATCATCACCCAAAGTCCATGATTTACATTAGGGTTTCCTCTTGGTGTTGTGTATTCCGAGTTTTGACAAAATGTCACGTATCTACCACACAGTCTTATAATGAACAGTTTCACTGCCCTAAAAATCCTCTGTGCTCCACATATTCACCCCTCCTTCCCCTCCCAACCCGAGCTTTTCACTTGTCTCCACAGTTTTGCCTTTTCCAGAATGTCATATAGTTGGAATCCTACAGTAGCCCTTTCGAATTGGCTTCCTTCATTTAGTAATATGCACTTAAGAATATGTACTTTCTCCATGTCTTTTCATGGTTTGATATAATATTCCATTGTCTGGATGTACCACAGTTTATTAATTTACCTACTAAAAGATATCTTGATTGCTTCCTACTTTGGGCAATTATGCATAAAGCTGCTTTATTTATTTATTTATTTGAGAGAGAGAACATGCACGTGAGCATGCAGAAGTGGGGAGAGGGGGAGAAAGAGAATTGTAAGCAGACTCCACGCACAGCACGGAGCCCGATGCAGGGCTCGATCTCAGGACCCTGAGACCATGACCCGAGCCAAAATCAAGAGTCAGACGCTTAACCGACTGAGCCACCCAGGAGCCCCATGAATAAAGCTGCTTCATAAACATCCATGTGCAGGTTTCTGTGTGGACCTAAATTTCAATTTATGCTATTTTAAAATAAAATTTTCCAAATATGTAAATAAAATAAATGCTATCTGAGGTAGGGGATAATGGGACCCAATAAAAAGCTATGGATATTCTCACACAGACACACTTACATATGTCATCCAGTTTCAAGGGGTTCACCTGCTAAGAAGCCCACTGCTAGGCTCTGCCATGTGCCATCCTGAGTCTATGCCCCAATCAGAATGTAAACTCCACAGGGCAGTCTGTTTTATTCAAACCTGTGTCCTCAGTGCCCAGAACAGTGAACGGCATCCATAAACGTTCAATATATTTGTCATGTGAATGAATTCAAATACACAATGGTGGGGGGGGGAGTGTTTCAGAAATAAGACACTTCGATCTAGTCCCAACAGCTGGCTCTCCCAGAAAGCCATTTTTACTGTTGGCCAGACCCACAGTTCACCCCCACCCCCGGGGTTACTAATATAAATGTTAAGCTTCCATTCATCAATTGCCTACTATGTACCAGGTACTACGCTATGCTGAATGCTTTGAATTCCTTAACTCATTTAATCTGCATAAAACAATCTGCCTATGAGGAGCTAAGGAAAAAAAACCACTCATCTAGTAAGAGCTGGGGCTCAAACCCAGGGCTGCCTCACTTTGGAGACATCTGCTTCCCTTGGCTCAGCTCTCCCCTCCCCATGAGCTCCTGTTCCTTCCTTCTGTCTGGGCCCTGTGCCCAAGGCAGCTGGCCTCCACACCGCTATCCCCTAGGGCCTGAGGCCAAGAGGAACCCTTGTGCCTCAGGTTCTAAGCCAGTTCTGTCTGGGGGGGCATTTCTAGAACCTCCAGCTGCTTCAGGCAGGACTCCTGCCAGATCCCAACTCCTTCCCTTTTCCTGTCTGCCAGGGTACCAACGGAATGGTACCCATGCCTGGAGGAGATGGACAAGAAGGACAAGCCAGATCCTGATGATGCTCTTCACTCAACAAACATGTATTATCTACCTTGTGCCAGGCACTGTGTGAGGCACTGGGGCTCCTGGGGCTTACATTCTAATGGGGGGGAGACGGACCGGTAAAGAGATCTGCACTGTCTTATCAGGGAGTGATAAATGCAAATGAAGGAAAACACAGTAGACTAGGAAGTGGGGAGTGTAGGGGGGTTGTATCGGGAAGGCCTGAGGTGGTCCAAAGGACACGAGAGAGTCTGAGGTTCGCAGGAAGAATATTTCCAGCCGAGGGAGGGAGTGCAGAGGTTCTAGGCTGCATGAAGAATAGCCATGAGGTCATTAGGGCTTTAACGGAAGGAGTGAGGGAAAGTGGTGAGAGAGAAGGTCAGTGAGATGACCGGGACTGTACCTGTAGGACCTTGTAGGCCATGCTTGGGAAGGACTATGGATTTTATTCTGAGTGATGTCAAAAGTCAGTGGAGAGTTGTGAGTATGTGTATGTATGTTGGGTGGCTGTGACCCACTCCAACTCATATTTTAAAGGGGTCCCGTGGCTGCTATGTGGAACATGTGAGACCTGGCCAAGTGGCTGAGTCTCTGGTCCCCATGTCTTGCCTGGCTCCCCCTCCCCACCTGCTCCTCACCTGTATAAACTGAGGTCTGTGAACCAGTCCTGGACAACGATCACCACATGGCAGACCGTGAAGAGGAAAGCAGCAATCTGGAGTGACTGAGAGTGGGCAGGAAGGGACGACAGAGTTGAAGGTCCTCTCTGCCCAGACTGGGGCCCCTGTTCCCAGGACTTAGCCGAGGGGGCAGCAGGGCAAGGGCCTCAGACTATGCTGGCACTTCCTTTATGGCCATCCCTAAGTTAGGCAAGGTAGGAATGATCACCCCCATCTTACACAGGCAGGTAACGAGGCCTGAAGGGGGAGGGGGCAGGAAAGGAAGGAGGAGCACGTCAGGAGTAGAGCCAGACAGGACTCTCAATGCTATTCTTTCCTACAGCTCTTGGGGCACCCAGGGCTCTTTATGAAGCAGAAACTAGGTAAAACCCATATCCAACTCCCCATCGCAAATCTTGAGGGGAAAGGTGAGACCTCTCCCCTAGGACTGGCTTGGCCCCCTCACCTGCATCTCAACATAGGTGTGGGGCAGGTTGTACTCTGGAGGCAGCTTGCGGTCATTGTTGATAAGGTGGTCCAAGATGGAGGGGCTCAGGATGGGCTGCAGCAAGGAAGAGAAGGTGTCAGGAAAGGGGCTGGGGGTCGGGACCCTAAGGGTTGCAGCCAGCCAAGTTCCACATGTCGAAGGCAAATACCTCGCCTCTCTCAGGACAAAGGGAGGTGAGAGACATGGGCAGTTTCTAATGAGTAAGTGCTAGTCAGCAAGAGGAGGTGAAAGAAGAATGTTTCAAAGCAAATACACTCCCCCCAGCTCTTTTGCAAATCATCACTGCTCTCAAGTGCCTCATGCTCAAGAGAACTCTCCTAGTGCTAATAAATGTAATATTGACTTGAATGAGTCATGTCCCTTCAAGAGCCTTTTCTTCCCTTGTTTCAAATGCTTTTAAAACTTCACTAAGATAATTACTTTGGTCAAAAAAACAAGGATTAGTGTGAAAATTGGGAGGATTTAAAAACTGCATCAGTGGGTGTAAAAGAATCACTGGTGAGTTCATCACCTTTTCTCAAAGGAACATTCCATTCAAAAACCATTAAGAGTTAAATCAGCTGGGCAGTCTTCTTGACTTCTTACTGCCACGAGTGGAATTCTTTAAGTAAGATAAGAGGCTTTCCCAACTGCTCGCTTTCTAAAACTCCCAACGCTGCACGCTCTATTCTGTCTGGACTCCCGTTCTGCTCCATGTGGGTCTTGGACCCAGCACACAGCAGTTCGGTTGGTCTCTAGGTTCCGGTGGCCCCTGCAGAGGGCCTGCCTCACAGACCTCATGCCACATTTGTGGATTTTCCACTCTCTGTGTCATCAATGCCTGTGGTGACTAGAACTTTGTTCCATCAACATTCGGTGAGCACCAACTATGGGCCAGGCCCTGACCAGCAGAGCTGCTCCCTGAAGAGCCCCAGGCAGGTGCAGAGTGGGGGCAATACGCACAAAGCAGGCTGAGAAAGCAGGGCTGCGACGGAGGGTGCACACAGCACTGGCGGGTGCTCAGAGGAGGGGAAGGCTTCTGGGAGGAGAAGGCCTCAGCCAGGCAAAAAGGCAAGGGGAGAGAGGGTGTTCTCATGATCATGATACTGCCAGCTAAGAGTAGGAAGTACGAACTTCATGTCTAGCACTGTCACTAGGACTTCACTTGTATTCACTCACTGAAGCCTCACAAAACCCTACAAGGTAGGCAATCATATTCTTCCCACTTAAGAAAACTGAGGAATAGGCGGTTTCAGATAAAGGGAACAGGATGAGGACAGCCCAGAAGGGAGAGAGATCATGGCAAGGCCTTGTGGTGTGTGTGGTGGAGCTCGACACTACACCAGAGAGGGGAGCTGGAGTATGAAGGAGGCAAGCCCCACAGGCCTTGAGCACCATGCTAAGGAACAGGGACTCTGCCTGAGGGCAAGGGAGAAGATGAGGAAAACTTGCAAACACATGACAGTTCTAATGGTAGTGATGGGCCTGAACACTAACTACATGCAGGTCCTATGCCAAGTACTCTGCCTGGGCTGTTCTACTGAATCCTTGCAATGATCCTGTGAGGCTGAGAACAAATTACCGTCCCCACTTATAGACAAAGAAACTGAGGTCGGGGGAGGGGGGGCAGGGGAGGTAAACACCTGCTTCAAGTCACCCAACTGGTAAGAATTGAAGGCAGAACCTGGACATACACAGACCGACTCCAGGGCCCACACATTTAACCACTCTGCTAGAAGATTCTTTAGGCTACTGTGTATAGGATGGACGGGAGGGGAGGGAGGCAAAATATGCTAAGAGACTAAAGGCCAAGAAGAGACACAACTTGGCTGAGAACACGTGGGATCCAAGCAGGATTCTAGCTTAAGGATATTCAGAGATGGAGCTGAATGCGGCATGCAGTAGGGTGGGGTATGTGGAGTTGGCACCTGTGTGTCCAGGAAAACAATCCGCTCTTGGGTAATAAAGAAGTCAATGCCACTGGTCTGGTTGCCCCCTCGTTCCTTCATTTCGGCACTCTGGGCCCGGAAAACATATGCCCTGTGGAGAGGAGCAGGTGGGGTGCATTAGAGGTCTGGTTCTCAGCCTTTGACACCTTCGGAGTATGACCCTGTGAAAGGAGCATGTGAGGCACGGTTCCCTGCCTGCCCACAAAGCCTTCCATCTGTGGCCCCTGCTGTCTGGGGGCCTATATTTTATTCGCATGACTTTACCCTTACTCCTAAGTAGATCTGTCAACTCATTTAATGAAGTCAGTAGCCTGAGGTATTTAAGAGTAGGGACTTTGCTAGACTGCTGGGATTCAAATCCCAGCTCTGCCTCTTCCTGGCTATGTGGCTTTGGGGAAGTCCTTAATGTCTTTCTCCTCTGTTTCCTCATCTATAAATGGGGATAACAATGGTCTCAAAACCCTTAGGGTTACTATGAGGCTAATACATGTAAGGTCCTGAGGAACGTGCCTGATATGATATATAGTGAGGCGTAACTGTTAGCTCTTAATTACCAAGTGCACTTGCCACAGGTCAGGCACTCAAGATAGAGCACTGAGTACTCCCGACCCCAGAGCGAGAGGCTCTTTGGTTGTAGAACTTGGTTCCCAGTTCTTCCCCTGTGAGGAGAGTTTCCCTCGATTCTACCTGCACTGGATGGGGAGAGGAGAGCAAAGAAGGCAGAGCTGAGCCTTGCCCTAAACCAACTGAACTAACTTGGTCACATTCTGTGGCTCGGACAAAGACATTTCCTCTGGGGCGCCTGGGTGGCTCAGTCGTTGAGCGTCTGCCTCAGGTCATGGTCCCAGGGTCCTGGGATCGAGCCCCGCATTGGGCTCCCCGCTCTACGGGAAGCCTGCCTCTCCCTCTCCCACTCCCCCTGCTTGTGTTCCCTCTCTCACGCTGTCAAATAAATAAATAAATAAATAAATAAAAATAAATAAATAAAATCTTAAAAAAAAAAAAAAATCCCTCCCCAAACACCCCTACGTTCAGAAGGAGTAGGGCCAAGATCAAGAAAGCCAGTGTGTTGGGGGCACCTGGGTGGCTCAGTCATTAAGCATCTGCCTTCGGCTCAGGTCATGATCCCAGGGTCCTGGGATCGAGCCCCGCATCGGGCTCCCTGCTCAGCACAGGAACCTGCCTCTCCCTCTCCCACTCCCCCTGCTTGTGTTCCCTCTCTCGTTGTGTCTCTCTCTGTCAAATAAATAAATAAAATCTTTAAAAAAAAAAAGAGAGATTTCCTCTTTCAATCTGTAAAATCAGGGTAATGGTACCTATCTCTCAAAAGGTAATCCCTACCTCCCTGAGATGCTTAGTATGCTGTCTGACACAGAGCAAGGTCCTCCCACTTAACAAACACTGTACTGAAGGCCTCCTATGTACCAGATACCAGGATGCAGCAGTGAATAAGGACAGGCTCTGCTTCCATGGAGCTTCTGCTCTACCTTACAAAGCAAGAGAAATCAGTAACTTCAAGTGGCAGGAAGGAGAGGTGTGTAGCACTCTGAGTGGGGATAACTCAGTTGGTAGAGCTGGGAAGGGATGCCATAAAAGAGGCAAAATGACTACACCGAGAGAGAGAGAAGAGAGTTAATTAAGCAACTTAAGTTAAAGGGGAGGTGCAGCGGGGATGGAGGATGGAAGCAAAGACTGTCCCAGGCAGAAGACAGGTGGTGTATATGAGGAGTCAAAGACCAGTGTGGCGAGAGCAGAGAACAAGGGGGCCTGGGAGCAAGAAGAGGGTACGCAGGCCTTTGTGGGACATGGTAAGGAGCTGGGGCTTTGGCTAATGAGCCTGAAGAAGCCCTGAAGACATTTAAGTAGAGAAATGACAGGACTGGATGTGGGTTTTGAAAAGCTCCCCCTTGTGCTATGCGGTGAGGGCTGGAGGGCGGAAAGAGTGGATGACAGCTTACAGGCCCGTCACCCCAGGCCTCCCTTATCCTTTTTTTCCTAAGGTTTTTTTATTTATTTGAGAGAGAGAGCGAGTGCACAAGCGGGGGGAGGAACAGAGGGAAAAGCAGACTCCCTGCTGAGCTGGAAGCCAGACAAAGGGCTCAATCCCAGGACCCTGAGATCACAACCTGAGTCGAAGGCAGATGCTTAACAACAGAGCCACCCAGGCTCCCCTCCCTTAACCTCTCTGACCTGATAGCCTATGACTTCCTGCCTTGCTCACTCTGCTCCAGCTCCATGGCCTCCACACTGTGCTGCATACACACCAAGCAAGCTCTTGCCTCAGAGGCCAGCTTTTACCATTCCCTGATTAGAAGGCTCTCCCTCCTCCATGTCTGCTTCTTCTCAGTGTCCCCCTTAGTGAGGCCTTCCCTGACCACTGGATTTAGAACTGTAATCTAGCGCCCATACTGCTTCCCTATAATCCCTTCCCGGGTGGTTATCATCTTCTAACCTGTCAAATTTTGTTTGCTATCGACAAAGATTTTTGCTAATTTTCTTTGCTGTTGTATGCCCGGCATCCAGAACAGTGCCTGGATATCATAAGCACTCAATAAATACTAGTTGAACAAAAGCAGGGAGACCAGTAAGGAGGTTCTTGGCATCCTCCAGGTGAGATGTCAGAGGCTTGGACCAGGAGATAGAAATGAAGAAGGGAGAAGCAGATGTATTCTTACCATAATCAAGAGACCCGATGGCAAGAGTTGGTATCAAAATCCACCACGCCACAGTCTGACATGGCTCAGAAAGACTAGGCCAGTAGAATTCTCTCTAGCTCAGGAATCTGAACTCAGAGCTGGGGGGAAATTTCGCTAGTTGGGGGCAACTGAGATGGAAAGAATGCTCTCTGAGAGAGCTGGAGCTGCTCCCAAGTGGAGCCAAGGTGAGCTTAAGTTACAAGTAAGTAAGTTACAAGTTATGAGAGAGGAGATGGCGCGGACCTGGGAGGAAGGGCAACCCCACAACTCTGGTTCTAGAGGATGTATATTCTCACAATAGTGGTTCTTAACCTGTTCTGGGTCTCCATCAGACGCCTCTAAGATCTAGTGGAAACTACAGACCCTTTCCCTAGAAGAAAAGCCTGACTGCAGACACGTGTAAAATTCTGCATTTACCATTAGGAGGTTCATGGACCCCGATGCCCACTCATGGAGTACAAAGTAGTGTCACCAGTTTTATTAAAAAAACCAAACCCCTGTATTTTTTTAGACAATCCCAAGTGGCTACTACCCTTTCTCCTTCCCCAATTTGAGTATTCCTTAATCAGACTGTGTATGTTCCCTCCTCCCTAGTCCCTGCCTGTTTCCCTTTCCTCCCCTGCCCTCAGTTTTGGCCCCTAGTTCTTAAGCTTCCTCTTCCCCCAAATCCTCTCCTGTGACTTCGTACTTTACAATCATCCCCGTCCTTCCTCAAAAATGCAGGACTGAGGCTGGTCTAGAACCCACACCCTACATCTGAGTCCCTTTCCCCGTTCTTTTTACCAGGCCTTATCAACCAATATCCTGCAAGCATTTGCTCTGTGTCACGTTCTTGTTAACGTTTGCCTTCCTGATCTTATCCTTCAAAAGACCACTTTACAGACGATGAAGGGAGATATTGGGAAGTGAAGTAACCTGCTCAAGGTCAAATAACTGGTGAGTGGCAGGGCTGAGACTGAGGTCAGCCTAAATCCAAAGCTGGGCTCTGTACCATTCCTGGGGGCAAGGCAGGAAAGGAGGGAGGGAGAAACAGGATTGGTTACCTTGGAGCTACACAAAGATTTCGTCCAGCCCCTAACCACCTCATCGGACAAAGGCACTGAGGCCATGGGAGGTGAAACATTATCCCGAAGTCCTTTGGCAACACCACTTGCCATACCCAGCCCACCCTTCCCTGTCCCAGGTGGGTGCCCACCTCCCTCCTGGCCTTCCACACCCCTTACCTCTGGTCCTCCTCAGGAGTGTTGGCCGACAACAATGACATGACCATGGACTTGCCTGTCCCCTGGAGGCCCAAGACACCAACCACCAACACATCAGTCTGATCCAACAGGTACTGTGGGAAGATGAAGGAATGTGACCCTCATATATGTGTCAGTTGCTGGAGTGGAAGTGAGACTCGGGGGAGGGGGCGGGGCAGAGACTTTCGCGGCTGGCCTGCCTGCCTCTTCAGGTATGAAGAAAAACTTCGATCGCTCCAATCCCCTGAGTTGGGCAAAGGGCCTGTGTAGGTATGTGATGGCACACAGAGGAACTGTTGTGAGAGCTCCCAAGTAGAGAAGAGCCTGGCATGACCAACAGGCTAATAGTGTGGCTGGAACACAGTGGGAAAAAGGGGAACCTGACTTTGCTGAAGAGAAGGAGAAAGGCACAGGAAGGAAGCACAGGTGGAGGAAGACAGGACTTGTAACCGAGGGCCACTGGAGCGGACTCCTGGAGGGCTTTCGGCTTCTGGCAGGTTGGGAAAACACATGAAAGCATGAAAAAGGGAAGAGAGTGCAGGAAGGGGAGGTCAGCCCATCCTGGCTCCTGTCTGTGGGATTTTTTTTTTTTAAAGATTTTATTTATTTATTTGACACAGAGAAAGAAAGCACAAGTAAGCAGAGAGGCAGGCAGAGAGAGAGGGAGAAGCAGGCTCTCCACCGAGCAGGGAGCCGGACATGGGGCTCGATCCCAGGACCCTGGGATCATGACCCGAGCCGAAGGCAGCCGCTTAACCGACTGAGCCACCCAGGCGCCCACTGTCTGTGGGATTTAAGGGTCCTGGAAAATCCTGAGACCTTCACCTCTGGCCCACCAGTTCTGATGCCTTCCACCACCAGGGGGTGTGAGAGACACTCCTCAAGAAAAACAGAGAAGTCCTCAACTGGCTCCTTAGAATCACCTCGGGCCTAACCCTAGACACATTAAAGCAGAATACCTAGGCCTAGCCCTGTTCAGTAACGTAGATGCTGTCCACATGTAGCCATTTAAACTTAATTAAGATTAAACAAAGCTAAAAATTCAGCTCCTTAGTTATACTAGCCACATGTGGGGATATGTGGATAAGTGCCCATGAGCCACACAGAAGAAGAGTGGCTACCACACTAGATGGTGCAAATACACTCTCAACACTGCGGAGCGTCCTACTTGAAGGGTAGGCTGGACACTGGCTTTTGTTTTGTTTCGTTTTAAAGCTCCCAGTTGGTATCAGTAAGATAGTGGACACAGGAAGGCAGCAGGCCAGGTAAAAGGTGGGCCTGGCATGTTGTTTTAGTAAGTCCAAGCTGTTGGGAGAAGGAAAAGGGACACATCTGGGAGAACCTGGGCAGGGATGGGATGTGACGGGTCTGGGGGGGGAAGCAGCAGGAGAGGAGAAATGAAGCCTGGGAGACTGGAGGTAGGGCAGTCCAGGAATGTGAGGTCTGAATTAGAGCAGGGGCCACTGTGATGGACGGGGAACCTCTGGGGAGTGAGATTCAAACCGCTTAACTCTGGTACAGCTTGGGTTTCACCCAATTCGGAAAGGAACTGGAGCAGAGTCCAGGGCTGCCCTGCTGTGGGATGGCATCCGGGGGTAGTGGGAGTCCCTCCTTGCCAACCAAGAGCAAACTATTTCAGTATTTTAACAACCAGCACAGGTGATCTATGGACGCCACTGCCATTCAGCCCTGGCGAGGTGAGGACTTTCCTTCTCTCTCCTCGTTGCAACTGCCCGAAAGCTGTCCAGTCTGGTACTGCCTGCCGAGAGGGTGGCGGTGGGGAGGCGGGGGGGACGTGGCGAGACGGGGGACCTGGGCGAGCTCCAGCATTGCGTACCTCAATGGCGCTGTCACACCAATTCATCTGGTCGTCTACCAACTTGATGCTGTGCTTCATGCGTTCTGGGGGCAGTAGTTTGGCCTGGCCCACGACCGCTGGAGACAGGGGGAAAGCAGGAGACAGGATGTGATGAGGGTCCGGGTGAGGGCGTTCCAGCCCCCAGCCAGATCCTGCCCGGCCCCCACTCACGGTCCATGGTTGCTGGTGCGGCAGTGCCCATGCCTCGGTTCTGGATCTGGTACACAGGCTGTGTGGGCCTCTGCCCCTCCTTTTCTCCCTTGGGCGGTGCGGGGGCTGCAGGGGGTGCAGGGGCAGTGCCCTCAGGGGTGGACGCGTTTGTTGCAGCCCCAGGCCCTTTCCCCTCTTCCCGTGGTTTCATGAGGACGATAGGCTTCTCCAGAGGGGCTGGGGCTGGTGGGGCAGCAGGGGCTGTTGGAGGTGGTGGCTGCTTTGACTATGGGAGAGAGAAGCTTCCAGTCAGTGGGAGAGATCCTTGCCCTAACTGCTCCCAGCCTCCCCGTCAGAAGATTCCTCCCTGCTCACCCGCTCTGCCGGAGGTTTTGAGAGGATGATCGGGGTTTTCTGCATGACCGACGAGCTTGTCTCTTCGCTGCCATCCTGTGGTGAGGGAGGGCAGTTACTCAGGAACGGCTCCCCTGGCTCTCCCGGACACTCCCGAAGGGAAGGCCTTCCATGTGCCAGGTACAATTCTAAATGCCGTCATATATTAACTTTTCAATTCCACCAACAACCCCGGGAGATAGATATGATTATCCCCATTTTACAAATGAAGGCATTGAGTTCCAGAGAGGTCAACTGCCTTGCCCAAGGTCACACAGCCAACAAGCCATGGAGCCAGGATTTGAACGCTGGAAGCCTGGCTCCAGAACTGCATTCAGCTGCCTCTGTCAGACAACAAAGCCCAGGTAGGAGGAGCTAGGGCTCTGGAGCTAGATCTGGGTTCAAACTTGGCCCTGCCTTTTGTTGGCTGTGTGAACTTGGATAAGGAACCACCCTCACTTCGGCCTGTTTCCTCATTTGGCCAACAGGGAGAGGCATTTCTTCACGGGACTCCCACAAGGCTGAAAGTAGATGAACTTGTAAGCGGTCCACGTGGCAGGTGCTCACTACCTGATAGCTGCCATCCTCGCTCCTCAGCTCCACTCCTGTGCCTGCCAAGCCAGTGGCCTGATCCCCACACCTTGCCCTCCTCGTGCTTCTTTTGACTCACCCCCGACCTGCTTGATAAGAAAAGGGAGAGATCTGAGTTTGCGTCTTGTTCTTTTCTGGTTCCCTGAGGAAACTCACGAACCTTCACCGGGTCTGTTTCTTCACCATATGTTGGGAATACTGGCCGATGGTGAAGAACAAACAAAAGGGCACAAAAGTGCTCTGGAAAGAACAGTTGTGACAGAACTACAAGCGAGGCTGTGGGCCTTCAGAAGGCCAGGGAGGAGGGGAGGATGTGTGACTCCTGTGACAAGATGGTGGACAGGAGATGTATTCAGGAGGCACAGGGTGCAGCACTCATGTCTGACTGGCATGGGTGGGGGGGTGTCCAGGATGAGGCCCGATGGGCTGTCATGGATACTGGGAGGAGGAGAAATGGGAGGAAGTTGCTGAGGTCAGCAGGGGACACAGGGGATGAGGAGTCCACTGGCCAGTCAATGGCAAAGTCAGGGACAAAGACAAGAGACTTTGGAGTTGCTTATCCAGGGACTGAAGCTGACAGTACAGGAAGATGGTAACGTTCCCCAGGATATGTGTAGAAGGAAGAGAGACCCTTTGTTCTCACCTGTCCTGCAACCCAAGGGAAGGAACAAGCAAGAGCTGAGCTCACTGTGAATAAATTATTCTTCATGTTTGCAGTTTTATGGTTCAGAAACCAGTCCCAATTGATACCTTCTTCCACCCTCCCCCCAAACCTCTCTCAGAGGTGGAGAAAGAACCTGAGTGGGGGGCGGGTTCTGGCAGTGAGTCACTTAAGCACACGAGGGGAGCAAGGCAGGACCTGCGCCCACGCCGAGGCTCCTGATTCCCAGCCCAGGACACTGTAGCAGACAGAACAGGCTGTGCTTGGGCTCGGCTGGATCTGGGCTTGAGTTCTGGCCCCAAAGCTTACTGACTCTTCGACTTTGGGTAAGTCCCTTCTCCTCTGAGACTCATTTTCTTCATTAGTGAAAATCAAATCTATTCTAGCTTCTCCTTCATGAGGTAGCTCTCAGGGTTCAGGAAGACCCCAAAGGATGTTAAAGCACTTTGAGCGGTTGGGGCGCCTGGGTGGCTCAGTCATTAAGCGTCTGCCTCTGGCTCAGGTCGTGATCCCAGGGTCCTGGGATCGAGCCCTACATCGGGCTCTCTGCTCCGCAGGAAGCCTGCTTCTCCCTCTCCCCCTCCCCCTGCTTGTGTTTCCTCTCTCGCTGTGTCTCTTTCTGTCAAATAAATAAAATCTTTAAAAAAAAAAAAAAAGCCACTTTGCGCGGTGCCCAGCATGCTGCATGCCACTCAACATATAGTAACAGCTGCTGTTGTTATGGGGCGCCTGGGTGGCTAAGCGGGTTAAGCATCCGACTCTAGATTTCGCTTCAGGTCATGATCTCAGGGTCATGGGATCAAGCCCTGCATCAGGCTCCATGCTCAGTGCAGAGTCTGCCTGTCTCTCTCCCTCTCCCTGCTTGCACGTGTGCTCTCTCTCAAATAAATAAATAAAATCTTAAAAAACAAAAAACAAAAAACAGCTACTGCTGTTATTATACGACTCTTTAAAATATGAGCTTCTGGCACCTCTCAGCTCAAACTCTCCAATGCCAATTTCATTTGGTGAAATCCAAACTCCTTTCCCAGGCCTCTCAGGTCCAACGTGATCTGGCCTGTTACCTCTCCGACATGATCTTCAGTCACCTTCTGTTCTTCAGCCTCTGCAGCCACACTGGCTTCCGGCTACTCCCTGAATTCACCACACACAGGGCTCAGGGCCTTCACATTTGCTGTTCTGTCCCAGAATGCCCTTCACTCACATCTTGTCATGGTGTATTTCGTCACCTCTTCAGGGAGGGTCTCTCTGTCCACTTCATCTAAGATAGCCCCTTTGTCACTCTCTGCCCTTACTCCATGAGGCCAGTCAGTTTTGTTCATAGAGCCCCAGCATCTAGATTAGTGCCTGGCACATGGCAGGTGCTTAAAAAACATTTGTGGAACGAGTGGATATGTGGATGTTGCCCTTGGGTCCACTCACTCACCCGTCTCTCTCTCTCCCACGGGGCAATGTAGTCCCTCTCCCGACCACCAGGCCCAGAGAGATTCTGGGGGCCGCCAGGGCCAGGCTCCTTCCACCGTCGCCGCCTCTCTATCCCATAGAGCCCAGGCTGACTATGGCCAGACTCAGACATGGTTGCCTACAGAGAGAAAGAGGTTGATTTCAGGGTGAAGAGACGCTCTCTGATCTGGCTCACTCTGGACTGTAAAAAGGCACTTTGTTTCCAGAGAGCTCTGTGCTGTGGCAGTGGCTGCCAGCTGGCTCTCAAGATCTACTCTTCCTTCACTTCTTCCAAAAAATATAAAACCGGGGCGCCTGGGTGGCTCAGTCGTTAAGCGTCTGCCTTCGGCTCAGGTCATGGTCCCAGGGTCCTGGGATCGAGCCCCACATCGGGCTCCCTCCTCGGTGGGAAGCCTGCTTCTCCCTCTCCCACTCCCCCTGCTTGTGTTCCCTCTCTCGCTGTGTCTCTCTGTCAAATAAATAAATAAAATCTTAAAAAAAAAATATATATATATATATAAAACCCTCAGTTCTGAGCAGGGCACATGGCTGTCCAGAACACACTTCCCAGCATAATTTGCAGGTAGATGGCCATGTGACTAAGTTCTTTCTGGCCACTGATATGAACCAGAAGTGTGTTTTGGCAGCTTTCAGGAACTTTCCTTCACAGACATTGGCACATTTTGGCACTGGCACTGGCCTTCTGCCCTCCTCCTGGCTGGAAGGAATGTGGTGTGCAGGCTGGAGCTCAAGCAGGCACCTTGGACTGGAAGCAAGGAGAGAAGGCATGATAGAAAAAGATTAGGGGGTCCCCTATTATTAACTTTACGTTGTCGACTTCTGGATGTGGTGATGAACAAATACACTCCTCTTACTTGTAGCCAAAACTATTCCCAACTATTAATCCCTTTGCCCCAACATAAGTATAACTCATAGGGGGAGGGTCACATAAAATGGGACATCTTCTTTCCCAAACTGCAGCAAAGCATTTCCTTACAAATCAGTAACATGATCCTCAGTCCGACAACTACTGTTTTGATTACCGACTACTGGCAGATGCAGGGCATTCAAGGGCCTATTTTCATCTGGTGTCTCATCTGGCATCAGTCTGTTTACCTTCCATTTCTGATGGTCTGCCATCCCTCACACACCACTCACCAGTGGTGAATCTAAGATGTTATAAAATGTACTGCTACCAATATGATCCACTCCCTACCATTTAATTATCTTTATAGGTCCCACTAGAGAGTTTCCCCAGCTGTTTACACTTCATTCTAGGGAAGTGTCTGAGTACTTAACAGTCTGCTTGCAGGACTATAACGCCATTTACTATACAGCTCACAGGTCAAGCTGGCAAACCGTAGCCTATGGACCAAATCAGGGCTCCCTTCTGTTTTTGTGAATAAAGTTTTATTGGAACACAGCCACGTCCATCAATTTATCAATTGTCTACAGCTGCCTTCTTCATACAATGGCAGAACTGAGTAGTTGAGACGGAGACAGTACAGCCTGCAGAACCTCAAACAATTCCCCTCTGGCCCTTTACAGAAGGTTTGCTGACCCTTGCTTAGCTCTTAGGTGTCTGTGAAATCATACTATGAATCCCCCCCTCCCACCCAAGCAAACAGTGACTAACAGGTCCCTGTGCAAGATTCTTTCTCCAGAACTGCAGTGTTTACAGGATGTGGGAGTCATTTTGCTAGCCAGGCAGGGGCTTGTCTAGCTCCTCATTGCTCCAAGTGACCTCTTCAGCCACAAACTGAGCTCAAACTGCCTTCTGGGACAGGAGGGCAAGGCCTGTTTACACATGCTTATGGAAAACGATCCACTCAGCACTTAAATGACCGTTTACAATCTCTGAGGGAGATTGCCCTCAGAAATCGGGACTCCACCCTCCCCTGCCATTAAGTGTTGGTTAATGGAGACCAGTCTGGAGACAGCCCCACCCCCCACCCGGACCCTTGAGTATCTTTCCTCAATGGGGATTCCGCTCAAGCATCTGTTTACACACCAAGGGGACCCCCTTCCCACGCAGTAAGTGGTCCCTTTGCATGTTATTCTGGGAACTTCCACAGTATCTGCGTCTACTTGACAGTTCTAAGGGGGAGCTCCCCAGAATCTGAGTCCACCTACATGCAATTTGGGGACCCCCAATGTTTCCAGGCTCCTTTGAGGATTCTCCCAAAATGCTTGAGGCCAGTCTGTGTTTATTTACAGGACTCTGACGGTAACCTCGCAGACGTTAGGAATCTAACAAGGCATTCTCTGGGCAGCTTCCTCACCACCTGCGCATCTCTTCACACGACCCTTGTGGGGGATTCTCCCCGAACCTAAGTGTCTATTTGCAAACTCCTGACTCCATATCTATGCCCACCCCCCACCCCCAGAACGTTAAGAGTCGACTCACACTCTTTTCCTAAGGACCCTCTGACACCTGAACACATAATTTTGCAAGTTTGATATGGAACTTACGAGTCTATAGATTGCTCAGAGGGCACCCCCCATAATTAGGCACCTGCCTGCAAGCCTATGGGGAACCCTACAACTTAAGTTTCTTTTTACGCAGTATTTAGAGGACCTCCCGGGCACATAGGATCTGTTTGTAGACCCTCTGCGAGCGTGATCCCAAAACGTAAGTTTCCCTTTACACGCTATCGTTGGGACCTTTGCAATACTTAGGTCCTCCCAGAACCGAAGTTCCTATTTACACATTACTCATCGGTCCCCACCCAACGCCGGCCAACCCGGTATTTTAAGGGCTGCTCTTCGCTCCCTACTCAGTTACGAACACCCGCCGGGCGCCCGAGCGACCGTTTAGCGGTCGAAAAGGGGGCGGGGCCCCGAAACGCGCCCCGCGCTCCGCCCCCTGCCGGCGCACAAGCCTCGCGCGGGCTTGCGGGTCCCTTACCTAAGACGGCTGCTGATTGGCTCCTGGGGCGCAGCGCTACGCGCGCTTTGGCTGGTTGGGGGAGGTTCCACCACAAGCCACGGGCCTGTAAATGGCGTCTGGGGGACAAGGAGCGTGGGGGAGATCGAGAGAGCAGGCACCGGTCACTCCGGAACCGGTCTAGGCACCCCGGCGGTGGCACCCAAGGAACGCAGGGCCGAAAGAGGAAGACGAGGAGGTAGCGCGGTTCCGAGCTGAGAGCAGGACCCGCGGGGTGCTGGCCTTACGCATGCGCCGAGGGCTGGGCGAGCGAGAACGGAGTGTCTGCGCCGGGCTGAGCATGCGTCGATGGAGGTGGTTGGCCTCAGCACGCATGCGGATGACGGAGGGGGAGGAGGGAGAACGCTGCGGCTCCGCCTTAGTGCGCGTGCGCGTCTTTCGGGGCCTCTGTGGGAGTGTAACACGGCGGGAGAGAGGGTGGTTACGGAGATAGCCGATTCGAGTCCCGCCTCGTCAGTGCTGTTGGCTGGATTCGGTAGGGTGGAGCGGCAGGGAGGAATTTTGGGTCCTGGGCCGAGGAAGTGCTGAGAACACAGGAATGAATCAGACCGGCGTGAGTGCTGGAAGACAACCCGCTCTGTGGAGGGAGGCAGATCAAATCACTTAGGGAAAGGGCCCAGGTCCGGTTGGACCCTGAAGCACGGCCAGGAGCACTCCAGGCAGAGGGAAAGGTCTAGACTGTTTTGGATTCAGAGTTCCCCCGGGGTGGGAGGTGAGGCCGCACAGATGGGCAGCTCAGATCCTGAAGGGTCTCCAGGGGCAGGTTCTAGCCTGAAGGTATGGGAGACGGAGATGGGGGGAGAGGGGGTGGAACAGGACCACGTATTAAGTCCCTCGGCGGCCGCAGTGGAGGAGGGACCCAGGACTAAGGGCCGAAAATTGAAGACGCCTGTGGCGGAGCCCTGTGCACGCCTGAGGGGAATACCGGGCTGAGCGCGCGGCCCGCGGAGAGCGCATGCGCAGCGCCTTAGCGAGGCCCGGCGGTTACCTTTGGGGGGAAAGCTCGCTTCAGAGGGCGGTGATTCATAAACATGTCGGCGAATGGGGGGTGGGTGGGGGATTTACCACTTTTCTTTTGAAATCTTACTTAAAACGTTTTCTAATTTCTATTTGGACAGGGAATACAGGTACATTCTGACAGAGTTGAAGCACCTAATGGGGTACACAATAAAAGTAAGTCTCCTACTGTGGTTCCCATATTCCGTTCCTAAAGCACCGGCTCCCAGTTTCCTTCTGGAACTACTCTTAAAGCATTGGCGTTAAAGAGCTTGAGTTCACATAAATGTGGGTTCACATAAATGGCAGCCGACCTTAGCCAAGTTCCTTAGCCCTCTCTGCCCCCGTTTCTAAAATGAAGTTGGCAGCACCTTGTGATATTAACGGCAGTTAAATGGATGGAAGTTCCCAGAACAGTGCCTGGTGCATAGTAGCACTATGTGTTGTCATGTTTTGTGGTTTACAGTGGTAATGATAGTGATTGATTCTGAGCCGCCCTCTCCCCTGCAAGCCTCCTCCCTGTTGCCATTTTCTCAGTACCTGTGCCAGGGGGAACTGTCTCCGGGCTGCCACAGGCTTGGTGAAAACACTAGTCACACAGACCTAAGTTGAGAGCCCTGTTTGTGGATTCTCCAGACTGTGGGTGTTTCCCAGAGACACACATGACAATCAGGCCATCTGTATTATGTCTTGTCCGTATTCCTCTTTAGCATCTTAATCTCGGTTAGGTCGTTACCAGTTTTTCTTAACTGAATTTCTCAATCCCAGAACACCCTCCATGCCAGTTTCACAACTCCGAGCAACCCTCAGGTGGAAACGACTTAAAAAGGAAAAAGGAGGGGCCTGACATTGACATTGGGCCCACTGTGTACCAGGCTGTGTTTTATATACATCACGACAACCTTTTCCCCTCCCCATTTGACAGATGCAGAAAATGAGTGAGAGAGAAGGTCCTTACAGAAGTCCCCTAACCAAGAAGCAGCAGGGCCTGGATTCAAATGCAAGCCTGTCTCACCACAGAGCAAGCCCACATTTTTTCCCCCCGGCAGCGGGCAGCCCGCCTAGTGGTGAGTCAGTGGTGCAAACAAGCACCCAGAGACCTGCCTTTTCTCATATTAATGACATGGTTGTGTGGACGTACCATGCTTTTTATCCATTTCCCTACTGGTAAACATTTAGGCTGTTTCTGAACTTTAGCTCTCACATCTGCTGCAGTTAATATCGTCATACATCTGATTGTATGTATATGGCAGTATTATCAGTGATACCTTGTTTGAAGTAGAATTGCTGGGTCCAGGGTATCAACTTGGGAATTTTGAGAGCTATTGCCAAATGATCTGTTCATTTCTTTATTCACTTGTCCATTTTATTCATCTATTGAATGAATTATGGAAGTTTAGTAAGCTGCCAAGCGTGGCTGTAGGCTAGAGATCCTACAGTGAATAGGAAAGAGCACTTGCCCTCTAGCAGCAGATGTTCTAGTAGAACAGATGATGTCAGGTAAAAGATACTTGGAAGGAAAAGTCAGGGTAAGGAAATTTTGAGTGACAGAGGTCAGAGAGTGACAGGTGGTTGGAGAGGGCTCTCTGAGGAGGTGACATTTGAGCAGAGGCCTGAAAAAAGGTAAGGAAATGAGCCGTATGAAGATGCTGAAAAACAGTCAGTGGAAAGACCCCTGGAAGAAGCAGGAGTGGAGCCGGCTGTTCAAAGATTGTCAGGGTTACCAGGTGACTAGAGCAGAGCGAGGGGAAGAGAGGAAGGATTGTTTAGGAATGGAGCTATGGAGAGGAGCCAGGTTACATAGGGTCTTATAGGCCATGATAAGGACTTTGGAAGTTACTTCTCAGGTATAACAGGAAGCATTGGAGGCCGTGAGCAAGGACCAGCATGTTGGGATGTATGTTTTATAAAAATTTCTGTAGTGAACACCCCAAATTAATGACAGTGGTTGCTTGTGGGGATGAGGGTCATAGACCCGTGGATCAGAGTTGTGAGGATGACTGTTTTTTTTTTTTAAGATTTTATTTATTTATTTGACAGAGAGAGAGAGAGCGAGAGCAGGAACACAAGCAGGGGGAGTGGGAGAGCGAGAAGCAGGCTTCCTGCCAAGCAGGGAGCCCGATGTGGGACTTGATCCCAGGACCCTGGGATCATGACCTGAGCCGAAGGCAGACGCTTAACGACTGAGCCACCCAGGCGCCTGAGGATGACTGTTTAAGACTTCTGCATTTTTGAGCCATGTGACTGTTTATGCACAAAAATGTTAAAGCAGTGCTGGTTGCTGTGGGGAAGATGGCCTGCAGCTGGGCAGGCATGGACACAGGCGATGAGGAAACCCATGTCCCTGCCTGGACGGGAGATGATCGTGACTCAGGAAGAGGGTTGTGTGAGAGGAAGCATGAATCAGGGATGACTTAAAAGTTATCCTAAAGGTTTTGGGCTTGACCAACTGGATGAAGAGTGATGCTTTTTTACGAAGATGAATTATGAGTCATCTTGATGGGAAATTGACAAGCTTTGAACTTTCTCTGAGATACTCACTAGATATCAAGTAAGGAGTGACACTTTGGGGGAGAAACCAGGATTTGTAGATACACAGGTTTTACTGACTTTATGAAATTTTATTTTATTAAAAAAAATTTTTTTGCATTATGAAATTTTAAAAGCAAACACAAAGGTATTGTGGTATGAAGAATTCTCACATGCCCATCACTCAGTATTGATAGTCATCTACGTTTTACTTCTCTTGTTCTCTTTTCCCCTCCCACACATAAGCACACTTTTTACTTGGAGTTTCTTTACTTCTTTAAAAGCACATCTCAGATGTCTTGTCATTTTATTAGCAGCTATACAAGTATGCTCCATTTGGAGCTTTTAGTATATAGATGGTACTTAAAGCCCTGGAATTGGCTAAAACCATCCAGGCTGAGTGAGTAGACAGAGCAGAGGCTAGGCCCTGGGGCCTCCCACATCTAGGAATCAGGGGAAGGACCAGCACCCCAGAAAGGGGCTGACAGTAGGAACATCAGCAGAGGAGGTGACCTGGAGCCAAGGGAACAAAGGGTTCCAAAGAGACAGTGATCAGCTGGGGACCAGAGGTCCGGGGAAGTTGTTAGAGGTAGGCGTGGGGTCCACCATGAAGAAAACATGGCTTTGGGGGCACCTGGTGGCTCAGTCAGTTAAGTGTCTGCCTTCAACTCAGGTCATGATCCCAGGTTCCTGGCTCCCTTCGCGGGGGGGGGGGGTGTTGGAGTCTGCTTCTCCCTCTTACTCTGCCCCCCCACCCCAATTGTGCTCTCTCTCTCTCATTCTGTGTCTCTCTCAAGTAAATAAATAAATAAATATTTATTTTAAAAAAGAAAAAACATGGCTTTCTTTTTATGCCCCAGTCTTCACAATATCGTAATTCAGATTCTGCGAGGAAAAGTTTACAAGTATTTTTCTTCAACCCTTTTTTGGTGAGATGGAGCTTACGTGTGATAAAGTGCAAAGGGCACAGACCTTAAGGGTACAGTCAGTGAATTTTTACGAATTTTTATGAATCTATGTCCTGCTGTAACTACTAACCAGGTCAGGATAGAGGTCATTTGCAGCACCCCAGAAATTTGTTTGGTGCTGTTTTCCTGTTAGTTCCCCACCCCACATTGATCTGATTCCGGTCACAGACAAGTTTTGGCTGCTCTTGAACTTCGTATAAATGAAATCTTACAGCAGGTCTCCTGTGCGTCTGGTTTCTTTTGCTCTTTATGTCTGCGAGAATCTTCCATGTTGTTGTATGAAACGGAGAGTGACTCTGTAAGAACTTGCTTTTAAGGATTTCTACATCCTGGTTATTTTACAATATCTAAACTCTGAATTTGAATTCCAGATGTTTTGCAATTCGGTAAGTACGTAGTGAACTTTAAACATAACGCAGGATCTAAGGTGCTTGAAGTGCTAGTGGGGTGTTTTTAAGGCGGGAGAAGTTTCATTATGTTCATACGCTTTGGAACCGGGTCCTGAAAGAGGAAAGGGGGGGTGCTGACAGAGGACAGGTGGAGAGAGGAATTGGACTTGAATTGAAGAGGGGCCCATTCACCCTGGTAAAAGAAAGGAAAGCTGTGCCATCTGACCTCCCCTCCAAATTGTAAAAACCACTCTTGTGTCTTCTGTGTTGGCAGTTATTCCACACAGCAGAAAAGCTCAAGATAGGTCTGCAGTCTGGTGCTGATGTAAATGGTAGGGTTTCCTTTATGAACATGAAGAAGAACTGGGTAAATGCTGGCGATGTTTGTTCTAAGTGGATGCGGCAAGAGGGAGAGGACAGTGGCGGGCAGGTACAACAAGGAATGTTGGGGAAGAGGAGTCCCCTGGCAGGAGCAGCTGTGATACCATGATTTATAATAATATATTTGGTATTCGTCCCATTTCTGGCTCATAGCACTTAAAACCACTGGAATTTTCTGTGGTGAGAGTGGTAGCTGTGTCTTTTGTGATGTTAATGAGGCAGCTTTTGGAAAGTACCTAGGTAACCTAGGGCTGGGGGCTTATTGCCAGGGACCCAACCTTGTGATTAGAGGTTAGAATCTCAGGTCTGACCCTTGGCCTTCGGGGAAGGGAGAAGGGGGTTGGAGCAGTTGCCAGTGGCCAATAATTTAATTAATGATTTCTATGTAATGAAGCCTCCATCAAAACCCAAAAGGACAGGGTTGCGAGAGCTTCCAGGTTGGTGGGCACGTGGAGATGTGGGGAGAGCGGTGCCCCTGGAGAGTCTGGTAGCTCCCACCCTTCCCCATACCTTAGCTGGGTGTCCCTTCCATCTGGCTCTTCCTGAGTTTTTATCCTGGTGTATAATAATTACTGATATATGATATACGAGGAATCCAGTAAGTAAAATGTTTCTGTGTTTCTCTGAGTTCTGTGAGCCGCTTTAGCAAAATAATCCAACCCAAGGGGGAATTCGTTGGAACCTGTGATCTGTAGCTGGTTGGTCAGAAGCACAGGTGTCAACCCGGACTTGCCACTGGCGTCTGAAGGTTGGCGGCAGTGGGGGTGGGGGGGGTGCAGTCTTATAGGATTGAGCTCTTAACCTGTGGAATCTGTCTCCAGGTAGACAGTGTGGAATTGAGTTGAAGTGTAGGACACCTAGCCAGCGTCTGAGAATTGCTTGGTGCTGGGGGGAAAAACCCACACACTGGAATTGGATGCAGAATCGTTAGCAGCCAGGATGGGGTCGGGGGAGGCTGGAGGAGGGGTGGGCCAGAGCCTGAAGAGCACCCCCAGGTGAGACCTGTGGGTATAGTGACACAATGGAATACTATTCTGCAGTGAAAAAGAGTGGAGCGGCCTGGATGGATTTCGTGGTCACTGTGTGGAGCCCAGGAAGCCAGTACACACTAGCATATAGAGCATGGTTCAGAGTTGGGCAGAAGAGGTCAGGATGGTGGTTACTGAGGATGGAGGAGGGTAGGGAGGGACATGAGAGCTTTGAAGGGGCCGGAAACTTCTAGCTTGATCTGTGTGGTGGCTGCTCAGGTGAATAAATCTGTAAAAATTCATTGAGACTGCATTTAAAATGTGCGTGCTTTATGTAAAATGGTTCTCAATAAAAGAAAAAAATGAGCTGAGCTAAGGAGCTAGACTTTGACAGAAGGGCAGGTGGGAGCCCCAGAAGAGTTTTGGGCCAGGGCCAGACCCAGTCATATTTGAATGTTGAGAGAGTCTTGGTGTCTGGGGAGGCGGGTGCATGAGAGAGGCCAGGGTCTGCCTCAGTCTCAGTTCCTGACTAGCTCTTTAACCCTGATAAGCCCCCACCCCACCCCACTCCGGGCCCTCTTTTCCCCATCCAGTCCTCTCATGGGAGTGGGGGCAAAACAAGCAGGGGAGGGAAGTAGCCCAAAGCACTGTGAGACACCCCTTGACAGAGCTCTCTGATTCATGCCTACAGCCCTAGCCCCTCGTGCAGGGCCTTCAGGAAGTGCTGATTTTGTGAGCGGAAGTGCAGAAACTGCTGGAAGGGGGGGTCTCAAGACCCATGTGCCACCTGGGGGAATGGGTGCGGGTAGGCAGGGGCAAGATACTTCAGAGCAGGAGATCTCTCATGTGTTCTCTTAGTTTCTTAGTGAAGAGCCCCTTCTACCCAGTTCCTACCTTGTCTCACAGAAACCACTGTGATAGAAGGTGAGGAGTTTGGGCCACCCCAGGTAGCTGGTGTTTTCATTCAGTGATCTTCACTGAGGCCCTGCATATGCCAGCCCTTGACATTGAAGACACAGTAGAGAACAAACATGAAAATATGGTGCAGTCATCTCTGAGTTTCTGGATGGGCCTTTTGGCTAAGTGGGGGGCTCTGGAGCCAGGCTGCCTGGGTCATATCCCAGCTCCCCCATCTCTACTGTGACTGTGGGCAGGTTTCTTAAATCTCTCTGCCTCAGTTACCTCGTATGTAAAACAGGGCCACAATACCCACTTTGCCTCCTTTTTAGAGATTTTGTGAGGTCATTCATCTATAAAGGACTTAGCAAGGCGCTGGGCTCAAAAAATATTGTGATAGAGGGGCGCCTGGGTGGCTCAGTCTGTTAAACATCTGCCCTCGGCTCAGGCCCTTATCTCAGGGTCCTGGGATTGAGCCCCGCGTCGGGCTTCCTGCTCAGTAAGGGGCCTGCTTCTCCCTCTCCCTCTGTCACTCCCCCTGCTTGTGCTCTCTCTCTCTGTCAAATAAATAAAATCTTAAAAAAAAAATATTGTGATAGAGACAGATTCATGGGGCTGCGAGAGCTTCAGAAAGGGCTTCCTAGAGAAGGGGACATCCAAGCTGAGGCCTGAAGGAGTGTGCCGGGGGCAGTGGAGTGTGACTAGGAGGAATGAGTTTGGTAGGGGATCTGGCAACACAGGAGGGCTTCCTGCAGGGGGAGGGTGTTGGAAATGTCATCAGACATCCCATCTAATTCCTGTCTCCTTTACTCCCAGGTGGGCTGGCGTCCAGAGGAAGGGCAGTCTGTGGCAGTGGGTGGTACAAGCCCCAGTTTAGCTCTCAGGGCTGAAGCATGAGGCTAGCTGTGGATATGGAGGGAAATCCAAAGATAGCTCAGCAGAAAAGGATGACTCGCAGCCCGGGCTTCCCTGCAAATCGAAGGAAGCAAGGATGAATCAGCCTCTCAAAGTAGAATGAAGCTGCTGTGGGAAGTGAAACCTCGGTTGGAGGTCCAAGGCCACTCTGCCTCTGACTCACCTCAGACAGGGCAGAAGGAGGGCTTAGCCGCAGGGCAGGCAGGGTGTGAAATCAGGGGCCTGCAGCCAGATTCCTGGCCTCTAGACCTGGCGCCTCTTGAAACCTCAGTTTCTGCATCTTTACAATGGGGTGAAGCAGGGCAGGAAGTGGTTGTGGTGATTTACAGAAAGGGAGCACACAGTTGGACCTCCAGAAGTCCCAGCCTTTTCCCTTTTCTTGTCTAAGTCTTAGCAGATACTGAAATGAGTATGTGGGATGGTTTGGGGTTCTTGTTGAGTAGTCATCTAGGTTCTGGTGAGATGAGTAGGGGGGAAAGGGCAGCAGAAGAAAGCAGCTACGCGTTGTCTGAAAATCAATGGCAATAATAAAAATGATCAACTATCTCGTGTGTTTGGTTCTTACAAAATACCCGATCCCCTGTGCCACTCTTCTGTTTCCGTCTTCACAGCAGTTCCATGGGAACCCATCTTAGAGGTGAGGTGAAGCCACTTGCCCAAAGTCACACAGCTGGTGGATGGCAGAGCTAGGTTTGGACCCTGAACCAAATCCTGGATTTGAAGCCCTTGCTCCTAGCCTCAGATCTGGGCGGGGGGCGCGCTATTGAGGACGTCTTGGCCTACAGAGCTGGGAGGGGACTTAGAGGAGGTGTCTGCTTTGTAGATTGGGAAGTGGACAGGACAAGGGCCTTCCGCTTGATGACCTGCCTATTGGGAATATACATATGTTTAGAAAGAAACAGCAGCTTCTTCTGGCTTTGTTGAACATTTATTACAAAGTTAAGAGCAGAGACTGGTGAGCTGTGCTCCCCCCCCCCCCCCCGCCCCACCTTCTCCCCACCAGATATTCTCTGCAGCTCTGGAAAACTGTGTCCTCCTTGCTGTCCCACCAGGGGGCGCTCCCTCCTGCCACCTCAGCCTCAGGCCTGGTTCCTTTAGCTCCGCTATCCAGTGGTAACTAAGGCACCCCAGGATCCTGGACTCTGGGACCCTGGAGTCTCAGCCCCCTCCTCCTCTGGGACCCAGGAGTCTCAGCCCCCAGGCATCTCCACTTCTAACTGAAAGCTGGAGGTCATCCATAGCAGCACAGTAAGGATGTTTTGTCCAGGGTATATGGGGTAGTAGTGACCATTTTCCCATTTGGGGCAGGGGTTTGGGTGTGTGTGTGTGTGGCCACAGCCTTTCTCCTTGAGCCAGTGTCGTCTCCAGCAGCCATCAGTGAGTGAGCCCACCCTAAGGTGGGGCCCCTTTGGTCCTTGCACTTGAGGTGCTTTATTCATAGGGCTGGGTCAGGAGTAGCAGGGACAATGTCCTCCACCTCAGTCCTGGGGAAAGTAGCTTGGTTCTTCCTCCATGGGTCCTGGGGAGACAAGCAGAGAGATGGATAGATAGGCCAGAAACCAGAGGGAGAGTAAGAGCAGGGACACTGAGGTGGAGACAGATAGACACCAGTGGACCGAGGAGGAAGGAAGAGGATGGGTGTTCCTGTCACCAAGAGACTGGGCACTTGGACAGAGACCGGGAACATGTCCAGGGACAGGCAGACAGACCACACAAAGAAAAGGACAGGGTATTGAGGGTCAGCAAAGGGGAGAAGGAATGTCTCCTTCCTCCCCTGCCCGTCTAGCCCCAAACTTAGAGTCCTTTCCTCCAGACAGGCAGAGCAGAAGAGAAAGAGTAGCATTGTCTCCAAGGCCATCCCCTCCCCCTTTAGCCACATGAGGTGCTATCCACAGGCACCCTTTCTCCAGGATGTTTTTCTGCCCGAGTCCCAGCCGCCTCACCAGCTACGTGGCCTCCTGGCTTGGTTCTGGAAGCTGCCTCGACCCCAGGGCAGTGCTAAGCAGCTCAGTCAGGGTGTCCAGCTTCCCTGCCAGTGCATCCATCCGCTTCTCCAGGGCCTGATGTGAGCTGCTCAGACCCAGCTGCAAGTCACACAGGATCATGTGCATCTGGGCAGAGAGAGGGTCGGAGGTATCAGCAGGCTGAGGTAGACTTCCTCCTTATCCCAGCTGCTTGGCTCGGTGCTTTTCACACATGGTTTAAATCCTCTTAAAAGTGTGGGGAGTGAGAATTCTGTTCCCGTTTTTACAACTATGGAAACGGGCCTGGAGCAGTTAAATGACATGCCCAAGGCAGCAGCTAGAGTAAAGCCTGGTACATAGAAGGTAGGTGCTCACCTAGTATTTGTGGAATTGATAAATGACTTCAAAATCCACATAGCCCTTTCATTACCTTCTCAAACTAGGAGTCACAGCTTCATCCCTGAGGGTGTGTGAGCTTTCTGTGAGAATTCTTTAATTCTCAGTTTTTGGCTGGATAATCTTCAGAAATTATGACCTGCCAATTCTGGCAGATCTAGGCCACCACCTCCTCACTGAGACCTGCCATGCAGGCCTGTGGGCCCACGTCTCTGACTGTGCTTGCCATGGTATTGATGCTAAGGGCCACTGTTCGATTTGTCTCAGGCTAATGAGAAAAAGCAAAGGCCGCTTGATAAGCAAAAGGTGCTGTGAGCCAAGAGGACGGGTGTGACATCACCATCCCTAAGCACTAGCTGAATCAGGTGGTCCCAGCCGAAGAAGGGCAAGCTGAGTCTGCCTCGGCCAGGCAAGCCTGCCCAGCACAGAAGCCCCTGTGGCTCTGGGCCCCTCTTACTGACTTTTACTGAAACAATGTGCCCCATCTGCGTCAGTGTTGTTAATTTGCGTTTTATTGGTTTTGTCATTTGTGTTTGAACTTGGTTTTTGTATGTTTGCTTTGGTTTTATTGTTGTCTTAAGAGTCATAGTTGGAAGGAATTTTATTTAATTAATTTATTTATTTAAAGATTTTATTTATTTATTTGACAGAGACTCAGAGAGAGAGGGAACACAAGCAGGGGGAGCGGGAGAGGGAGAAGCAGGCTTCCCGCTGAGCAGGGAGCCGGATGTGGGGCTCAATCCCAGGACTCTGGGACCACGACCCGAGCCCAAGGCAGACGCTTAACGACTGAGCCACCCAGGTGCCCCTGGAAGGAATTTTATATCCGTCCACATTAACTCGACAATAAAAATAATGTAAAACCAAACACTGGAGTTCTTTGTGCAATTTCTCTTCCTTTTTTTTTTTTTTTAAGCTTGAAAGGGATCAGTCCCCTCCATGAGTTTAAGAAACCATCATATCATTCATTCAACCACAACCCTTTGTCGAGTGCGTGTGTGTGCCAGACCCCTGCCAGTGTTCGCTATGCTGGGGCCAGATGTCCCTGCCAGCCGCCCCGACCTCCCTTTCCTTCCAGACCCCTCCTCCCACAGGGCCCTGGTACCTTGGAGATGTCCACCATGGAGTTCACTTGTTCCCGGAGCTTTCTGTGTTTCAGCCGCACCTGGCGGAACCTGTGGGAAGAAGCCGGAGGTCAGAAGTGACCCCAGCTCGGGGATGGGATAAGGAGAGGAGAGACTCACATAGACGCGGTCCGGTGAGGAAGAGGTGCCAGAGGTAGAGCACCCCTGAGCCCATCTCTTAGGTATCCTGACCCCGACAAGGGTGGCACGGACCCACAGACGCAGACGTGCAAGACAAGCCATCACAGACAGAGTCACCGTGAGGTCTGGGTGGACACTGTTCGGTGAGCCCAAACACGGGTGTCCTGACCTGGGCACACACTCACATTCGCTCACACACACCATGCAGAAGGGAGGAGATGTGCACAGAGAGAGGCCCTCACCTGTTGATGGCAGCCAGCAGCCTGCGCTGGTGCTTGCGGGCGGCCCCACGGTCCTTCCTGCGCGTGTGTTTGTAAAACATCCAGGCCTCTTGCAGCACTCGGGCAGCTGATTCCTTCATCTGGGGGTGGGCACAGTGTCAGTGGAGGCAGACCTCTAGGGCTCTGGGACGAGGGGGACGGCGTCTGGACTCCCGGGTCTGAGGGAGGCATGTGCTGTGGGTGCCATGTGCCCGTTCTCACCTCCTTGGTGTACTGGATGTCCATCATGAAGTTGTGCACATGCTTCTCTGCCTTATTAAACTCCAGCTTCCGGGCCACCACAGCCACCAGCAGGGCTGTGCAGCAGACCCCCTGTGGGCACAGCAGACACTATGACAGGAGGGCTGGGGGGCTCCTGTGCCATCAGACTCCCTCACCCCTCCCGACAGCCACAGAAGGCAGGCAAGACCACCCCTGGTTGACAGACAAGCAGGCCCAGAGAGGGGAACTGGGGTCCCACAGCCCCGAGGGGTAGAGCTAGAATCAGAGGTCATGCGTCTGAGTCCCACTTGCATGTGTAGTGTTTATACCACCAGAATGCCCTCTTTTGTTAAAGGTGTGATTGGAGAAGGGGAGAAGGGCTGATTCTGGGTGAGAGGCAGAGGTCGGGCTCCTGCGGGAGCCCTTCCTCCCCACTGCTCACACCCAGTTGGCCATGAGGTCACCAAAGGTGTCCCTCCCCTTCCTCCCACCCCCATGGCTCCTGCTCAGTTCTGGCCCCGTCCCTTCCCTCCTGGACCATCTCCAGCTTTCCTCTCTCCTGACCCGATGCTAGGGAGATCTAACAATTATGACCCTGCCCCCCTTACCCTAATCTAGGCTCCCACTGCCCCAAACTTCTTACCCTTGCTTTCAGAGCCTTCAGAGCTCTAGGCCTCTCCTCCAGACAACTTAGCCTGGCCTCATTCTGCCTCACCTGCCCGAGCATCTTGGTCTGAACACTCTCCCCTTCTCCCTAGGCCTCTGATCCATCAGCTGTTTGGTGGTACCTGCTGCTCTTCCTTGAGTTACAGTGAATTTTCTTCTGAAGTCTTCCCCTTTCCCAAGCTGTGTCTCAGCTCATGAAAACTCTGAACAATTTACTAGTCACAAATGCTGGCTCCAGGACCGCTCGTGTTCCAAGCCCAGCTCTGAGCCCGTTACTTAATCTCTCAGGGTTTCACTTTCTTCCCTGTACGATGGGCGTGCCCTCACAGTAGTACTCTGTGGATTCCTTCAGCTAACACCCGGAAAGTGATCAGAGCAGTGTCTGGTACAGAGTATGTACTCGATAAAGTTAGTTACGATGATTCCATTTTGGGGGGAACCTCTCTGCCAGGAGGTGGGCTGTGAGCTCAAGTGCAAATCGCCTGATCTCTCTTGGTCTGTTTCTCTTGGTGTCAAATGAGGGAGGAGGTCCCAGGCAGCCCTGAGGGTCCCTGACCCTTTGGGAGTGCTTCCCTGGCTGCATCTCTGCCCCTCTTTCCCACTTCTGTGGGGAGGGGATCACACTTCCTCATCACCCCATGCACCACCAGTGGAAATGTAGCATATCCTTTCTGGGACATCAGGGCTGGGGCTGGCAGCCTGAGCTTCTGAGGGTGGGAGGAGCCAGAGCTCATGCGTAGGTGAAGGCCAAGGCCTTGGGTGCTGGGTCCTGGAAGAGGATAGGGGCTAGGTAGGGGGAACTGGATGCCTGGGTCTATGAAGGGAACATGGTAGAAGTCTGGATTCAGGAGGAGGCCGACTCTGGGGAGCCTCTGCTTCATATCTGACATGAGCTAGAGTAGGGGCAGCTGGATGCTTGGGGCCAGTTACAAATAAAAGCCTTCCCTCCCCACCCCCCACCCCTTGACCCATTTACCGAGCATTTCCTGTGTGCTGGGTGCTGAGACCCTTTACGTGGTTTAATTCATCTCAGGAGCTCCATGAGGAGTACACTAGTATCAGCACCCCCATTTTATAGATGAGGAAACTGGGAGATTACAGGCTTGATCCTGGCTGGGAAGTGGCAGATGTAGGAATTGAAGCCAGGCAGGCTGACCCCACAGGCATGCTTTTGATGAGGCCTTAATGGAGGCTGGAGACTGGGTTCCTGGGTCCTGGAGGAGCCTAGAGCTGGGAAACCAGGGGCCTGTGTCCTAGATGATTGGGAGGGCAGGGGGCTGAGGGGCAGGATGTCTGAGCCTTCGTGAGGCTCAGGGCTGGATTCCTGGATTCTGGAAGGAAATGGGGCTGGGAAGTCAGGGGCCTGTGTTCCCGAGGACGGTGGGGCCTAGGGTCCTAAGTTCCAAAGAGAGCAAGGACTTAGGGGATGGATTCCTGGATTTTGAAATGAAATGGGGCTGTGGCATCCAGACACCCAAGTTTCTTGGGAGGGGGGGCCTTGGGTGCCTTTGTTGGCTCCATGATCTCTTTGGGCCCAGGGGATAAGCAGTTGGGGGTAGGGGCAGGGTCCCTGAGGGGGCTGTACTCACCATGACTCCAGTGTAGAGACAAACAATCTTGCCCCACACGGTGCCTGGCACCACGTCTCCATAGCCAATGGTCAGGAATGTGATGGGGATCAGCCACAGTGTGTCTGAAAGGTGTCCGGTGGCATTAACGGCCTGCCTGTGGGGAAGAATGGGTTAGTCCCGAAACGCTACCCCAGGGGTTCCCGTGATGTCTGATACTCTCCTTCCTAACACACCTACAGTCCCCAGAAGCACTCAGAGAAAAAGTAAGTTCTGGGCTTTGGAGGGCCTGCCTGGCTTCCTTTCAGCTGTATGAGCTGGGCGAGATTCGCTCAGCCACTCTGGGCTGTGGGATTTGAACCTGGATCCAGCCAATTTCAAAGCCTGTTTGGTTTTAGCTGGGCTACCAGGACTGCTGCTTTCAGAGCAGGTTGAGGGGTTGAGAGGGGGCAGAAACCCAGCCCAAAGTCCTCTTGTCACACCCTGTCAGCATCCACCCAGAGGGAAGGGGCGACTTTTTCTCTTCTACTTTTTTAAAAAGATTCTTATTACTTTTTTAAAATAATCTCTACACACAACGTGGGGCTCAAACGCACAACCCCGAGATCAAGAGTTGCACACTCCACTGATTAGGCCAGCCAGGAGTGCTTTTTTCTAATGTCCATAAAGATGCTCTGTGGCCTACAGGTGGCCCTGTCAAGACTAAAAAGGCAGGACCCTGCCCTCCCTTCCCCTCACTTCATAGAAGGGGACATTTAGTTCCAGCCATGGAAGGGACAGAAAATCCTGATGTATCTAAACTTGAGCCCGCAGACCATTGCATCAGGGTCAGCAGGGAAAGCTTCATTCATGAGGCCCCAGACATGTCAGACCCACTAATCTAGTGTCTGAAGGTGGGGACTGAATTTGCACTGTTAGGCCCTGCTCCCCTCATCCAGAAGTACATTCAGGTTTGAGGAACTTCTGCCTTGGGGTTCAGAAATTTGACCTCCTGCCTACCCTCCCATTTTTCAGATGAGAAACATGGTGGGAGGAAAACATCCTACAAGATGAATGAGTTTAAAATCCTGAGAGATGAGAATTGCTGGGGAAACTTCAAAGATGGTAAAATGTGACACCCCTTTTACAGATGAGGAAACAGACGGTCGGAGAGGAAGGATCTAAAGCCAGTTCTTGTCATTCCCCACTTCCCCTCAAGAATCCTTTGCCAGGGGCGCCTGGGTGGCTCAGTCCTTAAGCGTCTGCCTTCGGCTCAGGTCATGATCCCAGAGTCCTGGGATCGAGCCCCGCATCGGGCTCCCTGCTCAGCCGGGAGCCTGCTTCTCCCTCCCCCACTCCCCCTGCTTGGGTTCCCTCTCTAGCTGTGTCTCTCTGTCAAATAAATAAATAAAATCTTAAAAAAAAGAAGAATCCTTTGCCAGATGTACCAAACCAGAGGTTTCCAAACTTGAGCCTGGGTCAGAATCCCCTGTTAAAACAGATTGCTGGGTCCCCACCTGCCAGAGTTTTGGATTTGGTAGGTGTGGGTAGGGCCTGAGAATTTGGATTTGCAGTAGGTTCACAGGTGATGCTGCCGGTCCTGGAACCACACTTTAAGACCCACTGGCTAAGATTACCATCACTTTCTTTATCTGTAAGAGAGAGAACCTGAGGCCCGGCTTCCAGTCTGTCCAGCAGGCAGCCTGGAATCCTGTATCCATTCCCTGCAGGAAATTCCCTTCCAGAGAAGCCCCAAATCGCCACCGCCCCAGGATCGTGGGGAGCACCTACAGGGCATCTGTGCTAATTCAGAAAAGGTGTCACCGTCCTCCAAGGAGGCAGTTGCAACTTTTGGCTGGGCCCCAGCACCTGGCTTTAGAGACTGAACAGGTGCCCCGAGACCTGAGGCAGGACAGGTGTGGAGGCAGGAAAGGAAGGGCTTGCTAGGGTGTGTGTGCGCCTGGGGAGACGGGAGGCGGCGGGTGGAGGAAGGGCAGAGCTGGCCGGCTGGTTCCTCCCACCCCAGTGGATGAGTGTGGACAAACAGCTTTCTCCTCTGCTTTGGCCCAAAGGGGCCCAAGCTGTACCACTGCCCGGGGCAGCTGTGGCTGTGAACGGCTCCTCAGATGCGCCAGGGACCCCCCACCGCTCACCCCCAGCACCCTCACCTCTCGGCCACCGACAGCACCCAGGCGGTGGTGAGCCAGAGGCCAAGTGTGAGGCAGAGCAGCAGGCGGCCGGGGTGCGTGTTCATGTACAGCTTGGCCACGAACCAGTGGCGGAAGCGGACCTGGTTGAGGGCGCCGATGCTGCGGTAGGACGCGTTGAGCAAGACGCCGCTGCGCAGGAGGACGGCGCGGGGCACCAGGTAGAGGCGCAGCAGCATGACCAGCGACAGCAGTGCCTCGCCCTCATCCAGGAAGCCCGGCCAGGACTGCGTCGCATTGGGCCGGGACCCCAAACCCTGGGCGCACGGCGGACCCCGCACCGGCGTTGGGTGCAGCCCGCACACAACCAGCTCCAGCACGATCTGCGCCGCCTGCCGCCCGGTCAGCGCCACGCGCCAGTCCCGGAGCCCGTTGTCGGTCATGAACAACTGCGGGGAGGGGACAGACGGGGGAGGGGGTGACACGATGGTCAGGCGGCCTCCCGCCTGCCAGAGCCGAGAGATGAGGAGAGCTGGGGGGGCGCGCCCAACAGCCCGGGGCCGGTGGGGAAGGAGTGGGACAGGACCTTCAGGAGGACGTCTCTCCCCTTTCTTCCTCACCCCCTCGCCCTCAGTCTCAGCCCACTTCCAGAATTTCCTGTGTACCCCACATTGTTCTATATATTGAAGATACAGGTGCACAGAGCAGAAAGCCTTGCCTCCCCGGAGCTTACAGTCCAGATGCACGGAGCCATCTCCTCCTGTTTCTGGGGGCAGGGGTAGTAACTAACTGAAAACCGCATATACCATTGGCAATGACAATAGCGAACATTTACAGGGCACTTCGAATGAACGGGCCAGGCACTGCTCTATCTCCTTTGCATGTTATGACTCAGGGGATGCTCATAACACAGTGAAACTGAAAGCCTTTTTACCCCCATTTTACAGATGCAGAAACTGAGGCCCAGGTCTCTCAGGTGTAGCAGCACAGCTGAGCCACAGATCCAGGCCACTTAACTGTTTCAATGACTGCTATTATGTACTTTTTACTGAGCAGGCACTGCAGGGGGAATTACTACACATGATGGATAACCCGCATTTTATATACAAAGGTTTCGGGGGATGGGGGAAGGGGTAAAGGCAACAGGATATAGGGATGTGGGGGATGGGATGAGGGGAGAGCTTGGTGGAGAGTTGAGTGTCTGGGTGGGACACGACATGGGAGGGGGGCAATGGGTGGGAAGACTCCCCCCCCCCCGGGTATAGGGGGTAATTGGCACAGAGGTGGGGAGCTCAGGAGTAGGGAAGGACCCTCAGGCGCATAGCCTGGATTTCAGATTGCTTGGGGCTAGAATAGGTGGGTCCTCAAGGATGGAGGACAGAGATCTGGGGGGCTGGGCCTGGAGTGAGGCTGCCTGGGGGTGGGAGCTCTCAGCATCCATGGGCATGCAAGGGGAGACAGGGCTGCAGGTGGAGCATGGGACTGGGTTGCTCCAGGAGGCTCAGTCTGTCTATCTGTGGTTATTCTCATCTTCGTGGGTGAGGGTGTGGACAAATCTCAGGGTGGAGAAACCTCATTACTCAGACCAGGAGGAGGAGGAGGGTGGAAAGTGTGAGCTGACAGGGAGTGGTGGGGGCTGGGGGGAGCAAGGAAGGGGCCCAGGGGTGGGGCCTGCCCTACCTGGACCTCTTTGGCGTGAAATGCCACGATAAGACAAAGGAGCAAGAAGGTGGAAATGCTGATCATGCATTTAACCAGGAACAGGTAGAGCGCCCACTGTGGGGAGGGACAGAAAAAGGGGTAAGATCCTAGGTCCCCAACTGGTCAGTTCCCTCCATCTTCCTCCCATAATGCCATCCCTTCTCAATTCCCAATCTCCTGGCCTCCTCCACCCATTCCTCCCTGCCTGTTCCCCCCCCAACCTGATTCCACCCGATGTCTCAGTTTGGGGGAACTCTCAAACCCATCATCTGGTCCCCAGGGAGAGTGCCCTCTTCCTTCCCAGACTGACAGCCCTGGCTCAGACGCCAGTATATACCCTCCTCTTCAGCCATTCTCCTAGGATCCACACCTGAGGGGAGACCTTGCAACTTACAGCCCTTTCTAATTCCCCCATCCCCTTCCCCACCAAAAATAGTTCCTCAGTTAGGGGGTGGGGGAGTGGGGAGGTCTAGAAACAGACATCTGGCCTCTAAAAAGCTCCCCTTCCCTTCCCTGACCACACAGCTGGTCCGGCCTGAGAAAGCAACCTGCCCTAGAAGGTCCTACCACCTTCCCAATTCCCCAAGGAGCCTAGAAATGATCACCCAATACCCAGGGAGTGAATGACACCCTCCCACTCCCCGCCCCACCCAGGGCACTTGGTCTCTCAGGGGCCCTGGCCCCTGCATCTCCTTCCCCCTGCCCTCTCTTCTGGCTCTAAGCCCAGGGCAGATCTGGCCGGAAGCACATGGCCTCCAAAAACCACAGAGAGATTTTTTTCCCCCTCTCTTTGTGTGGCAATACCTTGGAGAGATCTAGAATTCTGGAAGGAGAGGTTTAGTGGGGACTGGGACTGCTGGATTCCCTCGGAGGAGTGGGGAGGGGACCCTGTGTGAGGAGTGTTGTCAGGGAGAAGGATCCACCTGGGCTCCCATGCTGAGCTTAGCACCTGTTTCTCCACAGATGTCTGCCAGCTCCCCACTGCAGGGCCAGGGCCCCACCTCCGTGCAGGGGAAGAGGGCCAGTTTCCTGCCCCAGGGGGCCTGCCCCCCCAGCCCTCCCCGAACAGTGGTGCTGTTGTTCTTAGCCCTCCCCTACCCCTTCATCCTTCTAAGGCTCCCTGGTTCCCTGTCTCTTTCTTTAGTTTGTCCCAAACTCTACTCCACTAGACATACCCCCTGCCCACACTGCACACCACTTCTCTCTACTTGGCTGGTTCCTCTTCCCCCAAATCCCTGACTCAGTCTGAAATTTCCCTGTCTCTGGGGATGCTTCTGTTTCAATCTCTACTTATGTCTGAGGGTCTCTGTTTCTGTCAGACTTTCCATCTCTCTGTGTGTATCTCAACTTGGGGAGCTCTGTCTTTCTCTGTGGCTGTACTTCTGTCTCTTACTGCATCGTCGTCTCTGTCTCACACCGCCTTTGTCTCTCAGTCGCAGTCTCTCTCCGCCCCTCCCCCTGCTGATATCTCCATCTTCTTCCCCTGCACTCCCCCACTTGGGCACCTTCCTCCCCTCCAGCCCCTCCCCCTGGGGAGCAGGTGTCTGGGTCCCTGCAAAATGAGCTCCTAAGACTGAGATGGAGGTGGGGAGGAGGCATGGATGTTGTTGAGGCACAAGTAGAAAGGGGGCTGAGGAGGACCCCTAGGGCCACATATCTCACCCCTCACCCCCAGTTTACAGATGGGGAAACTGAGGCTCAGAAAGCTGCAGCAGCTTCCCCAGAGTCCAGCTGCTGGAGGCAGCAGCCTGGCAGATGGCAGAGGGAAGGAAGAAATGAGAGGTGAGAAGGGGAAGAGAGGGAGTGGGGTAGGAAAGACCCCCTGTCCCTTCCCATCTGCCAGGAGCTCAGGTCCCCACCTCCCCTGCTGGGTGGGGTGCTGAAGCGTGGGAGCGGCGGGTAGGCCCTGGCCATGCTTCCTGTTGGCATGGGTTTCGGCGGCCCCACCCCCTCTGTGCCTGCTGCCCTGGCCTCGGCTGCCCGGCCAGAGGAAGCTGGCCTGCCCTGACCCTCCATGTGGCTCCTGGTCACTTCGGAACTGCCCTCCTCCTCCGCGGCCCCCGAATCCAAGCCTGAGCTTCCCTCCTCCAGGAATGCCCCCCAACTCAATCCTCACATCAGCGCCCCCCAGCCAGCCCGATTCCACATTCCTTACTCTAGACAGTTCTCCAACCCCTCCTTTCCGGTTAAGCAATTCTGTTCTGTCCTTCATCCACTGATTCTGACCCCTGTCCTCCATCTGCCCCATTGCTGCCCAGACCGAGGCTGGAATGTGCCGAGAGCCTGCTCAGACCGGTCCTGGCCCCACCTGTCCTTTTCCTCCCCACTCACACTATCCTCAGTCAGGCCCCCCTTCCCCCCAAAGACGCTCTAAGCCTCCTTCAGACCCAGGAGCCTGGGTTCCCAGCCCCCTCCCCTGGGACCTAGGAGTCTAAGCCATTGTACACCTACTTCTCCACTGTGCCCCAGACTAAATAGCTTGCAGACCCTGGGGAGGCTGGGAATGATGGACATGGGAGGGGCAGGGGGTTGTTTTCCATATCCCACCCCCACCCCAGCCAGTTTCTTTTAGTCTCTGCCCTTCGCTGCTGCTGAGGCACTGGGTAAACCTGAGTTTAGATAAGGACCAAGGAGCTGCCGCCTACTTGGAAGAAGTTAATCTTTCTCCCCACCCTCCCTTCGCTGAACCTGAGGCTACCTCTCCCCTGATCTGTTCTTGGGAGATTGGAGGATCTGATCAGCCACCCCCTGGCCTCCAGGGGTCCCGGACGTCCAGCTGTCCCACTGAAAACCTTCAAAGACTGAGGCACTGTGACCCCTGTTCCCTTCCTTTTGCAGAGACAGCCCTGAGCATTTACCTCCCTTGGGTCCCAGGAATCCAGAACCTCAGCCCTCTCCTCCTTCAGACCCAGGAGTCCAGACCCCCAGGTCCTCCCCCCTCAGACTTAGGACTCCGGACCTCCAGCCCCTCCTCCCTCAGACCCAGGAGTCTCAGCCCCCTCTCCTCCTTCAGACCCAGGAGTCCAGACCCCCAGCTCCTCCCCCCTCAGACTTAGGACTCCGGACCCCCAGCCCCTCCCCCCTCAGACCCAGGAGTCTCAGCCCCCAGCCTCCCATAGCCCAGGACAAGAGCTCCACTCACCGGGCACCCTCCGAACCATAGCATCTCCGCGTGTAGTACCATGAGTCCGACGCCAGTTCCCGCCAGCACTAGGGCCCAGCCAGCCAGCCACTTCTCCTGCTCCAGCAGCTGCTTGCGCCTCTGCAGGGCCCCCAGGCCTGGCACCAGCTCCCCGCCCATGGCCCCTGCCGTCTTGGGGCTCAGCCAGCTTCCTGCCCAGGGTCCCCCACCTCGCAGCACACAAAGGGCAGCCACTGTGGCTTGCAGGTCCTTGGCCTGCTCTGCTCCTCACTCTGGGGCTCTTGCTTTGAGGCACAGAGGAGTCTGTGCCCTCGGGGGGTGGTGACGGCTGGGCAGGGCAGGGAGGGGCTGGCGTGGCCCTTGGGCAGAGGGGAGGCTCCCCAACCTCCCTTCTCAGCCTAAGGAGGGACTGGGGTGTGTCCTGGGGCAGAGCAAGGAAGAGGCGTGCATCCACGTGGATAAAGACACACACTGGCACACAATAGATTGCGTCACACACAACGGTCTGCGCTTTGTAACACACACCTAAACTCAGCCACACCCAGACACCGCAAGACACCGGGGGGGATAAACCCTCACACACAGCACGGCCAGAGACGGAACCGAACACACGCGGGGCACACAACACAACCTACAGTGAGTGACTCACAACTCCCGATGAGCTCTGCAACCCACAGCCACACCCAGACACCACACGGATGGTGTGACACATGCCGGCACTCAGCACGGCAGGCAGTGCCCCGGGGCGCCCATGACCACCCAAACTGTCCACACACAGGCACAGAGACTGCGTTTGTAACTGTTACAACATCTTCTTGCACAAACAGCCACCCCCAGACTCTATTGCTGCATTAGCACAACACATACCAGTGGTTCCGCGGACACACAACATTCTACTTAGTGACACCCACATGCTGCACTCAGCATACCTGTATGGACCAGGCGCTAACAGCGTCCCAACGTGATACACCCGTGGAATGGTAGCTGACATGTGCAGACACACAACGTTTGGGGACACGCCATGGCAGCCCTCGAGCACCCAGCACATAGAGAAATGCACGCGGAGACACATTGTGGCACATGGCAAGTCAAATATATACGATTCGCGGTACATACAGACTCACCACGACATGCAACACGCCCCACATCCAGAGCCCTCCAACATATGGTCAGAACAGTGTGAACGGACACGTGCAGAGACCCACAATGCACAGCGACACATACAGAAACCCAAACAGCACAAAGTAAGACATTCTGATCTATTTTGGTGCATCCCAGGGACACGACCCAGAATGGTACCCCAGGGGTTGGGGAGGGGGCTCAGGCTACATGGACCCTGATGCCCAAATGCATCATCTCCTCTGACTGACAAACCACATCCGAACCACGCCCACCCACGGCCCGGCACACCATCTACTCCAACGCACAAACACAGAGTGACAGAAAACATGCTGCCACAGTTTTTCCCAACACAACCTTTTCTGAACACCACGGATCACATAAAACGTCAGGTGTGACCCACTGACACAGCCAACACCTGGGCCTGCAACAACACCACACCCAACCCCCAGGGGACACCCTCCGGTGCGGTGTAATACACAGCCACACAAACACAGCATGCTCTCGAGTGTGGGCACCCAGGCTGTGTTCTCGGCAGGGAAAGGAGAGCCCGCCCAAATGGACACACCCCTGGGTGTGACACACAGGGTCACATCTCTGAATGATAGCTCACCTTGACATGCACAATGCACATACAGAGACACAACACACAGTGACATACGGAACAGCAAATGCAGTGCAGGGTGATGCACCGCGACTCCCAGGGTGACCCGCAACGTGGACTGTCACTGCATGCAGCAGCACGTACGGTGTCCCGGACGTCGGGAAACAGATCCAAACCCTGGGGAGACACCGGCCTGGTGACACAAAACACCTGCACACATTGACCTCCGAGACCCAGCCGGCGGCCCCGCGGGTCCCACTGGAGAGGGAACTCGCAGACACAACCCTTCTCCCTCGCGTGTCATCTGTCATGCAGGAACGTGGACCCGCCAGCCACGGGGAAACGAGACACTCACGCACAGACATGCCTGGCAACGCACCAACACAACCCACGCAGACACGCCCGGCGACGAAAACACCACGCGTGCGGGTGCTCCGCCCGCGCCATGGCACACGTGTGGTTCCCACTCTGGGTGAGACGCGGGGGGAGAGCGGGGAGAGTGTGGAGACACAGCCGCGCACACCCAGACACCATGCACGTGCCCGCTGGGAGCAAACGCTGCCGCCGGGGGCCCCCCCTGCTACCTGCCACCCCTGTGGCCTGGCAGGGGTCTCTCTGCTCCTCTCCTCCTCCCTCTCGGGTTCTCGGGCCTTACCTCCCTCCTCCCTCAGTCTCTCCTGCTCTGGAAGCCTCTGTCTCTGCCTTTGCCTGTCTCTCCTGTCCTCTCCCCTGTTTCTTGACCTCTGTCTCTTCCGGTTCTGTCTCTCAGTATCTCTGACTCTCTCCATCCATGTGTCTGTTGCCATTTCTCTCTCTCTGGCTCTGTGTCTCTCAGCCTCTTTGTGTCTCTGTGCCTCTCTTAGCATCTCTGTCTCTGTCTCCATCTTTGTGTCCCCCTGTTTTTCTATTTCATGCTCTCTCCCTGTAACCATCCCTCTATCTCCATCTCTGTGCTCTCTGTGTCTCTGCCTATGACTCAGTTTCTCTGCCTCCCTGTCTCCCTGCCTCCCGACCTCCCTTTGGGCCTCTCTCTGTCTCTCTGTCTCTGGTTCTGCCTCTCTCTGGACCTCTCCATGCTTGTCTCTGCCTCAGTTGCTCTCTTCCGTCCACCAGCGCAGCTGGGGGCAGCCTTGCCCTTTCGGGTTCCACCAGCCCCACTCAGGGGCAAGAGGCCAGAGACACAGGCTGCGGCTGCCCGAGTCAGAGGCCTCGGAACGGAGACCTCCAGACCCAGCCCCTGAGCCACCGATCCTCAGTGCGGGGCCTAGTGAAAACTGATGGGGCAGGGGGAGCAATCAGAGAGACCCCGAGGGGTCCAGCCAGGCGGGGAGAGAGACTGAGAGGGGGAGAGAATTTGAAAAAATCAAAGAGGTGGAGAGAGGAGACATGGAGGTGAAGGGAAAGCAGACGCCCAGATCAGGACATGGAAGTTAGAGCAGACAGAAGTTTCATCTCCAAAGAGACCACAACTAAGAGAGAAAAACGGAGCGAAGGCGGCCATGGGAGAGGCCAGGGTGGGCAGCAATGGGGTCACAGTGGGAAAGGCACTTGCCTCCAAACGGAAGTTCTGGGATGTGGGGGTCAGTCGGTAGGACACACAGCTCCAGAGCCAGCTCCCTCCAGCCCAGGGAGGGGCTGAGCCAGGGGGTGGGGGTGACTCAGGGCCCCAGAGCTTCCTGTGACTCAGCCCTCCGTCCCAACCCTGAAGGGGGAAGTGGAGAGGGAGAAGGGTCTCTGTAAAAAAGAGGGAGGAGGAATACCAGAGGACCTCTCTGCCTAGGTTGTCCCCCTCAGAGGAGGAGGTGGGCTGCTGCATGGGACTTTGAGGCGGGGAGGGACTAGGGTGTAGACTCCTGGGTCTGAGGGAGGAAGGGGCTGGGGGTGTGGACTCCTTGGTCTGAGGGAGGAGGGGCTGGGGGTCCTGACTCCTGAGTCTGAGGGAGGAGGGGGCTGGGGGCCTGGGCTCCTGGGTCTGAGGGAGGAGGGGGCTGGGGGCGTGGACTCCTGGGTCTGAGGGAGGAGGGGCGAGGGGTGTGGGCTCCTGGGTCTGAGGGAGGAGGGGGCTGGGGGCCTGGACCCCTGGGTCTGAGGGAGGAGGGAGCTGGGGCCTGGACTCCTGGGACTGAGGGAAGAGGGAGCTGGGGCCTGGACTCCTGGGTCTGAGGGTGGAGGGGGTATGGGGCTGGACTCTGGGTCTGAGGGAGGAGGGGGTATGGGGCCGGACTCTGGGTCTGAGGGAGGAGGGGTTGGGGGTGTGAGGGAGGAAGGGGCTGGATCACACACTCCTGGTCCAGGAAGGCTAGAACTGATTCCAAAGTCCCTGGGACTTTTCCTTGGCCTTGTCCCAGCTGCCCCACCTTCATCCCAGCCCCATCTCCGGGCCTGGAAAGGACCCAGGTGCCTTGGGGCCCAGCCGGAAGGGGCTAAGGACAAAGGCTTGTTTAACTGGGCAGGGTGGTGGAGGGAGTGAAGCGGGTGTCTCAGGCGGAAAGGTCACTCGTCGCCCCGGGCTTGTGCAGGGAAAGGCGGGGCTGAGCCAGGAGGAAGACATCCTTCATGAAAGTCAGAGGCTTGTGGAGGCAAATCCACCACGGCTGGTCTTTTTGATTTAGGCATTTGGAGGCTTCAGGGCATGGGATACTGCCACCTAACGGTGGCTTTGGGAACTGCAGGCACCTGCTTGTCCAGGCTAGTTTCCTGTCAGCATACATTGAGCACCTACCGAGAGCCACGTTCTGCTCTAAGTGTTGAGGGTGTAGTAAAAACAAAACAGACAAAATCCCTGCCCTCATGGAGCTTCCAAGCTAAAGGAAGTTTTGTGGTTCCGTCAACCTCTCTCACTCTGAGTCTTTGCTTCTCTTTCTCTGTATCTCACTGGCCTTGCTTCTCAGTTTCTATATCCTGGTCTTTGTCTTCAAGTGCATGCCTTTTTCTTTTTTCCTTTTTGTTTCTCTCTGTTTTTGTTTACTTTATCCTTTATATATCTCTGTTCCCCACCAATTAAAAATTATGTATATCTTTTTTTTTATTAAATTCAATTAGCCAACATGTAGTACATCATTAAAAAATTATGTATATTGGGGCGCCTGGGTGGCTCAGTTGGTTAAGCGACTGCCTTCGGCTCAGGTCATGATCCTGGAGTCCCGGGATCGAGTGCCGCATCGGGCTCCCTGCTCGGCAGGGAGTCTGCTTCTCCCTCTGACCCTCCTCCCTCTCATGCTCTCTGTCTCTCATTCTCTCTGTCTCAAATAAATAAATAAAATCTTTAAAAAAAATTATGTATATCATTTTGTTAAGTCAATTTAATTATAAATTATTAACTTAATTATAAATAGTGTATAATTAAATAATTATATCTCACAATCTGGGAGTCCACAGACCTTGGTTAAAATCTTGCCGTGGCCACTGACTATTTTTGTGTGGAATATAACACACATACGGCCTGGGTTAGGGACGGACCAGTGTTCACGTCTAGCTCTGCGATCTTAGCTGTATGTCCTGTAAAATGGGGATGATACCCATGTCACAGGGATGCTTGAGAATTAGATGACTATCCACAGTCCTCGACACAGGACCTGGTGTATGTGTTGTTGTTATTGTTTTGTTTTGTTGTTTTTAGAGGGGGTGGGCAGAGAGAGAGAGAATCTTAAGCAAGCTCCACGGCCAGCGTGGAGGGGGCTCCATCTCAGGACCCTGATGAGATCATGACCTCAGCTGACATCAAGAGTCGGATGCTTAACTGACTGAGCCACCCAGGCACCCCCTGGAGCCCCTTCTTTGACTCTTTTGATCTCTTTCATACTTTTCTCTCTCTTTCTCCTGTATGTCTATTCCTATCTTGCCAAAACCCTTCCTGCCACTTTCCCCTCCATTTACTTTGCTCTACCACATTGGCCTTCCTGCTGATCCTCAAACCTGCCAAGCTCTTTCCTGCCTCAGGATCTTGGTGCTTGCTTGTCCCTCTGCCTGAGTGCTTTGCCCTCCAATCTCCTCATGAATCATTCTCTTGCTTCATCCAGTTCTTTGCTCAAATATAGCCTCTTTCTTGACCACCTCTTTAAAAATGGTCCCCTCCTGCTCCATAAAGAATCCCGTATCCTATTTAATTGCTTTGTCTTCATGGCACTTGGATTATCTAAATAATCCTATTTTCTTGTTTGTCTAATTGTTTGGGACAGGGATCTTGTCATCCCCAGTGTTCAGAACAGTGCCTGGCAATAGGCGATGCCCAATGGTTATTTGTGAAGGAATGCTCTTATTCAATGGTACTGATTGACTGTCCTTTGACTCTGCCCTCTTACCCTGTTCCACACTGTCCTGGAGGTGGGAAGGATGTCATTTCTTCATTTCCCTGTCCTTTGTCCCCCCACCCCAATTAGTTGAAGTTGCTGTTTGTGGTTCTGAGACCCAGTGCTACAGATCTGTCCTTGGTGCTGATTAGGGCTCCCACTTCTATTACGCTGGAGAGGTCAGACAAATCTTGGGAGAGGAGTGATGTGTGTGTGATCCATCTAGGCACTGGAACTTCTGAATCATTGAGAGAAGACAGATATTTGAGTTCTCAAGGGAGGGAGTGCCTGAGTCACTGTGTGTTCAGTAGGTATCTGTCCTAACTATTTATGTGCTTATCTATTCATGTATACACACATTCATGTATATACTTTTTATTTTGGAAAACTTCAAACGTACAGAACTGAAAAGAAGAGTATAATAAACCGCCATGCACCCACTTAACAACTACCAACTCATGGCTAATAGCATTTCACCTCCACCCACTTCCTCACTTCCTCTATTATTTTAATGCAAATCCCAGACATGATATCACTTAATTATATGTCGTATTTTGAATTTTGTTTCTTTTCATTGAGGTATGGCTTACACATTGTAAGGTTTGCAAATCTTAAGTATACAGATTGATGCAGCTCTACGTGTGTATGGACATGTGTGACCAGCACCTGAGCAAGCTTAAGGGCATCTCCATTGTCACAGCAAGGTCTCTTGTACTCTCTCCCAACTGACACAGCAGCGGTGGTCCCATTCTGACCTCTATCATCAAAGATTAAAAAGCCACAATATGGGAGTCCAAAGACCTGGGCTCTGGCCTTAACTTTGCTGTTGGCATTCTTTTTTTGTATGAAATGTACCATACGTGCAGAAAGTACATAACATTCAGAGGTCTACTTTGGACAAATAATTATATTGTGAACCCCCATGAAATCACCCTGGACACCCAGAGAGAATATTGCTACTCCCCAGAATCTTCCTGGGTGCCCCTTTATGACAATATTCCCTTCCCAATTTCCAGGGGAAACCACTATCCCCACTTATAAGGAACTTTCCTCCTCCTAACCCACAGCCTTCATGCACTGTGCTTTCTTAGTTTCTCCTTCTCCCTTCGACCCTTCAACACTATGTGGCCCCTGGCCCCCTGACCACAAGTGAAAGACCACCTCCTTTCTCTTCTCCCTGTCTCCAGTCTCACTACCCCCTGGTCTGTCCCCTGCAAGGTCACAGGGAGAATGTCCCATCACTGGGCTTCCACCATGCCTTTCCCCTCCTCTAAGCCCTTCCACAGATCCCCATCAGCTGTAGGGAAAAGTTCAGGGGACTTTATCTTCACCTGACAATTTAGGCCCTTCAGGGACCCTGCCACCCTCTTCATCCTCATCTTCCTTCCTCACACTGTATACACATACCATGCCTTTGTGAGTACTGTCCTTCCTACCTGGGATGCCTTTCCTCCGGCTGCTTTGCCAATTCCTATAGATACGCGTATTTTCTTCTTCACTTGTTTTTCCCCTCTATCCCTTCCTCTCTTCCTTTCTTCCGTTTTTATCTTTTCATCTATCTATCATCTACCAACTTCTTTTAATCTTGCCTCTTCTTTCCCTTTATTCTTTTATATAAGGATTCGTAGTGGTGGTGATTCTGACATTCATAGATGAAAATTTTGTCAATAGCATCCATGCTACTTCACCACTGCCTTTTCCTTCTCTTCAAGACCAGATATTTCTCAGGCACTGCAGTTAGGAAATAGCAATAATTAGTTGTTCAGTGAGTAGTAAAAAAGGGTTAGATGACCACAGATCAAGAAGACAAAGAGATGTGTGTGAAGGGATAGGCAAGATGAATGATGTGCAAATTTAAGTCCATTCAGTCAGAACACAGATAGTAACAATACTAAACATCATTTGGATAATTCACAACCAACCAACACAGTAGAGACCACATTTCCTGGATCTATTCAATCAGTCGCTCCTTTTCTTTTAACACATTACCTAACATGCAAGGGTTCATGTCATGAGATGGTTAACTGAAGTCTTTTTTATCCCTTTGCTCATTAGTTGTAACCAAATAAATAACTTTAAGAAAGGGGGTATATTTTATTTCTCTCCACCCCCATTTGACATTTCTGCACCAAGAAGGCATTTAAAATTTTTTTCCCACCTTTTATGGAAAATAATATACATATAGAAAGGACACAAATCATCAGTAAAGAGCAGGGTGAATTCTTGGATCAAGAAACACAGGACCAGATCCCAGAAATCCCCTTGTCCCCTCTTCCAGCCACTGAGTATCCTGACTTTTTTTTTTAAAGATTTTATGTATTTATTTATTTATTTATTTTAGAGAGAGAGAGAGTGAGCGAGCACACGCACACTCGAATGGGGGGAGGGGCAGAGAGAGAGGGAGAGAATCTCATGCAGACTGCACATAGAGCACGGAGCCTGATGCGGGGCTCGGTTTCACGACCCTGAGATCATGACCTGAGCCAAAACCAAGAGTCGGACACTTAACTAAGCCACGCAGGTGCCCCTGAGTATTCTGACTTCTGATTGTATACATTAGTGTTGCCTACTTGGGAACCTTGTATAAACGGAATTGTGCAGAATGGTCTCTTGTGTGTATTGTCCTTTTGCTCAACATTGTTTGTGAGACTCATCCATGCTGTTGCTTGTAGGTGCAGACTGTGCATTCTCATTGCTAAATAGCATTCCACTATGTGATGAGGCCACAATTAATTTATCCATGCTACTGTTGATAATTGTTTGAGCTGTTTCCAGTTTGTGGTTATTATGAACTGTCCAGCTGGGAACATTCTAGGATATGTCTTTTGGAGGAAATATATAAACTTATGTCTGTTGGGGAAATACACCTGCGTATATATTCTGTGTCCCAAGGAAAGGCCCTGTGCAAATGGAAGTGCTCTTAGTGTAAACAGAAAAAAATTCCAGATGTCGAACATCCAACTGTTGATTCTCACTCACTTCCATCTGTCCCTCTCTTTGGTAAATGACACCACCATTTCCCCCGTTCCTCAGGCCAAAACTTTGGAGTTTTGTCTTTACCTCACACTCATCAGCCAATGTATCAAGTCCTGTCAGCTCTACCAACAAAATCCATTGGGCTCCAGGCTCAGTGGGAAGACTGCTTCTCCCTCTCCCACTCCCCCTGCTTGTGTTCCTTCTCTCTGTCTATCTCTCTCTCAAATAAATAAATAAAATTTGAGAGAGAGAGAGAGGGAGAGAGAGAGGGAACACGAGCTGAGAGAGGGGCAAAGGGAGAGGGAGAAGCAAGACTCCCGCTAAGCAAGGAGCCTGATGCAGGGCTCGATCCCAGAGATCATGACCTGAGCCGAAGGCAGACCCGGCTCAGGCCGGCTCAAGCCACCCAGGCGCCCCAGACACAGGGATCTCTAAAATGTAAAGCATGTACACAAGAGGACACGCTGTATGACTCCATTTATATGACGTTCAATATTAGGCAAAATTGATGTATGATAGAAGTCAGAGTAATGGCTCCCTCCAGGGTGGGAAGTGCCTGTGAAGGGCTACGTGGGAGGCTTTGGGGACAGGGACCAGAAATGTTCTATATCTTGATCTAGTGGAGGTTATTCAGGTGTATACATATGGAAAAATGGCACGTTGTGCATTTTACGGTATGTGTTTTATGTTTCATTGAAAAAGTTATATATTATCTATAATTACATATACATATAATTATATATGTATGTTATAATACATAAAATTATGTACACACCACATAAGATATAATAATATACTATACATATACTATTATATGATATATATTTATGTGAAACATGGCAGCTCCCTGCTATAAATTCTCCAATGGATTCTGTATCAGTATGGGATCAACCAGAAAAACAGAACTAGCTGGAGATATATATTAAGATAAGAGATTTATGGCAAGGCTTATGTGATTGCGTGGGCTGGCCAGGTGAGTTCAAAATCCATAGGGCTGGCTGGAAGAAGAGGCAGGCTGGAACTCTCGAGCACGAGCTGAAGATGCTGTCCATAGGTGGATTTCTTTTTCAGGCAAGCCTCAGCTCTGCTTTTAAGGCGTTTTCAGCTGGCTGACCCAGGCCCACCCAGATGATCTTGGATAATCTCCCTTATTCATAGTCACCTGACCACGGACTATAATATCTACATCTACAAAATACCTTCGTACTTACACTGAGAATAGTGTTTGAGTGACTAACTGAGATTGTAGCCTAGCCAAGTGGACACATCAGACTGACCATCCCAGCTTCAAATCACATTTGCAATAAAATCCCAAGTCTGCTTCCCACACTAGAAAGGTCAGTTTCTTGGGGTGCCTGGGTGGCTCAGTCGGTTAAGCGTCTGCCTTTGGCTTGGGTCATGATCCCGGGGTACTGGGATCGAGCCCCACGTCAGGCTCCCTGCTCAGCGGGGAGTCTGCTTCTCTCTCTCCCTCTCCCTCTGCAGCTCCCCCTGCTTGTGCTCTCTCTCTCTGTCAAATAAATAAATAAAATCTTAAAAAAAAAAAGCTAGTTTCTTGAGGGTCGGGACTTTTGCCTGTTTTGTTTGCTGCTGTATGCCTAGAAACTAGGTCAGTGCCTGGATATGGTGGGTGCTCAGTAAATGTGATGAATGAATGGGTATTGACATTCAGCTTCTCCTTCTATGTCAGGATGTGTAGACATCTAGAACACTTCTCCCCTTGACCTCACAGGAAGGTAGGAGCATCTCTGAGATGACTTCCTCTTCATTAAGGAAGTTAGAAGATGTGGGGATCCATCCTTGCTCTGCCACTTACTCTGAAAATCACTGCCTCTCACTATGTCTTGGGCAACTTGTCTGCCCAATGGGGATGCAACTACCTTTCTTGTGTGCCTCTCAGGATCATCGGGGGGATCAAGTGGGGGACAGGATGTGAAAGGACCTTGTAAAAGTGGACATGGACAAGAGGACATTCCATGTTTCTGTATACACCTCTGCCTGCCCTGTGTCCCTCCCAACCTCTGGATCTGTGTCCAGGCTGTCTCCTCCACCTGGAATGCCCTTCCTTCTGCTTCTCTTTGCTAAGACCTCTTTATCCTTAAGGAGTTGGCATAAGATTCACTTCTTCCAGGATGTCTCCCTCAATCTCCACAGGTTGGAGAATTTTTCCCGGTTCAGCTTTGCCTCAAGTGCCTTTCTGTCCAATTCATCAACACCTGTGTGTTTGGGACATAGAATTGCCTAGCGGTTGATGGGGCTGGGAGTCACACTCCCGGCTCTCCATTCACTAGATACATGGGAGCGAGCACGTGCCCTCGCCTCTCATTTGCTCACAGGCATTGGGATAATAGCCCAACTCACGCTGGGTGGCTGTTGCGTCCCAGGTAGTCCATGTTCCTCTCATTAAATTCTGAACACAACCACTGCGAAGTAGAGCTTGTCATTAGTGTAGATTTTATTTTCACCTCTGCCTTATAGGTGAGGAAACAGGTGCAGAGAGGTTGAGTAACTAGCCACAGGCTAGATGGTAGAGCTGAAATTTGAACTCGTGCAGGCTGGCTCCAGAGTTTGTGCTCTAGCTCCTAGGATATGCTGCCTCTCAAACCTCTCATGATGATACAAATAAAGACATTCTTGTAGCTCCATGCTGGCTCTAGAGGGAGGAAAGTGGGTTGTGGGGTGCCAGGGCCTCCCTGGTGTCAGGACTGCTCTTCATGTGGGCCAGGATGTGGCTGTGTCTCCCCACCCTGGGATGATGGGGATGTTTCCCAATGTCTCCCAGGCCTGCTGATCGGGTATGGGCAGGGCAGGGGTAGGGAAGTGGTGGGGTGGGGGGTGGTGGCAGAGAGAGACAGGAGTGCAACTCTTGTGTGACATCATTTCCCAGTGAGCCACATTACAGAGGCTGAAGTTTCTAGAAGCGGGTGCGTGCCAGCCCCCAGCATCCTGCTCATAAAAAGGCCGGAGGGGCTGTCTAAGAGAGGGGCACAAGGGGTCCTCCCAGAGTGCCCACCAGCAGGGGGACCATGAGGAGCGGGGCCATAAGGAAGGGCGCCTGGGAAGGGGCGGTGCCCGAGGCAGTGGTGAAGGGCTGGGTCACGGAGTCCCTATTGCAGAGGTGCCCCTCACAGCAGGAGCCCTGCAGGTCGATGTTTGTCCAGGGGCTGGAGGTGCCCTTGATGGTGCAGGAGGGCCGATGGCAGGTTCTGATGTACACGGGGACTGAGAAATTGCCTGGGGGGGTGGGGCAGTGAGGAGGGGGTCAGAACTGAGGGAGGCAGCTGTACCTGAACCTCCACCTCAGAGGCCGGGGCCACGACTGGGTCCTCAGACTTACTTCCGGTCTCTCTCCTCAGACTACAGTCCTGCCTCCTCCCTCAGAGCAGGGACATGGCTTCCTCCTTCAGACCAGGCCATGCCTTTTCCTTCCAGACCAGGGCTCTGCCTCCTGTCTCAGACCAGAGCCATGCCTCTTTCCTCAGACCAGGGCCATGCTTCTCCCTCAAAAGACAGCCATGGCTCTTCCCTCCCAGCCACGCCTCCTCCTTCAGACCAGAGCCGTGTCTCCCTGTCAGGCCTGTCCGGCCCTCAGGCCCTGCCTTCACACCCTTTGCCCAGGCTCTGCCCCGCTCCCAGCCCCTCACCGACGGTCATTTGGCCATTGCCCTGGAAGCAGACACTTTGGTCCTGGTGACAGTGGACCTGTCGAGACTTCTCCGGGGTGCAGTCCTCCGGGTGGATCCCTAAGCAGGCGTAGCACTGCAAGCCGCTGAGAGTCGGTGGGTTGGGCGCTGGCAAGAGAGCGTAGACGCACACTCAGGTAATGGTTGCGAGGTACGGTCGTGTGGGCTGCGCACTGCATCGGGGCGCCCACCTGGCCTGACTGACGTGAAGGTCTGAATCCTAGCACGATGGAAGAGGCGCCCAGTGGAGGCCACGCCCCTTCCCTGTCCGGCGGGCCCCCCCCCCCCCCAGCCCACCCCGGCCAGCCCCGCCCTCCCGCTCACCCGGGCTCAAATTGGGGATGGAGTCGTGGGTCATGAGGTCGGCGTTGCACAAGTCAGTCGCGCAGCCGCGCACCACCGAGTAGTCGGGCGGCAGCGCGTGGTCGTTGGACAGCATTCGGCCGGTAGGCGGGCCTGTCCAGCAGCCCTTCTGTACCATGGTCACTGAGGCGCGGTACCCTGGGGGCGGGAGGGGACCGGGGCCTGGTGCGTTGCCTCGTCCCAGCCTCCTTCCTCCTTTCCTTCTTACCTCCCCGCTCGGCCTCTGTAGTCTCCAGTCTCTCCCTCCTCCTCCGCTCTTCTCTGGCACTCACCTGGCCTGTCCCTGCTGCCCTTCTCTTTCCTCCCTCTCTCCCTGCAAACTCCGCTTCCCCTAGTCCCCCTACTCCTCCTCCCCTCACCAATCCCTTCCCACCCCCTCCCCACTCTGTTATCCCCCTCCCTTCCCCCTCCCCCAGTCTCCCACGGTCTCCTGCCCTACCTCACGCCCCTCATCCTCCCCGGTCTTTCTCCCTCCCCTTCTTCCTCCTCGCGTCCTCCACCTCTGCTCTCTGTCCTTAGCTCTGCCCTTCTCTTCTCCCCAATCCCCCCAGCCCCTTGGCTCTTCCCCTCTGCCCCCTCCCTCCCTAATCTCTCACCCCCGTCTCTGCCCCCACCCCTTTGTCTTCTGCACAGGCTTCTCCTTTTCCTGCCACTTTCTGTCCCTCACCAGTGTCCAGGGACAAGACAGCCTCAGAGCATCCATGGGGACAGGAGACATTGTGGAATTTCATGCCGCTGAGGTCAAAGGGCCCAAAGTAGATGTGTTGAAAGTTGTAGCATTGTCGGGCCTGGGACGCTGAGGAGAGAAGCAGGGTGGATGTGTGTGGCGGGGGATAAGCCTGTTCCAGGAACTCCCCCGAGCTCCCCCTAGCAAATGACAGTCTCACCAGCCAGGCTGCTCTGCTCTGAGGGGAGCTAGGCCTTGCTGCCTAGACAGAACTAGGCACGCTAGGATTCAGGCCTTCATGTCAGGCTAGGCAGGCCCCCGAAGCAGTGCGCAGCCCATACCACTGTACCTCGAAACCACTGCTGTGGCTGGTCATGGCAGTGTCTACCTCCTGGCAGAGTAATGGCCTCTGTGCACCTGCCAGTCCAGTTTCCCTCCCCCAGCTATTCAGGATCTCCACCCTCTTCCAGGAAGCCCTCTAAGATTAGATAAAGGAGGAAGTGATTCACTCCTGCTCTGCCTGTCCCTCTTCCAACTAAACTCAGGATGTCCAGTAGCACTAAAAGGCCACGGGTAGAAAACAGACTCCAGCACAGGTAATGGGATGTGCGATCTTGTACTACAAATGTACACACACAGCCAGCCCCGGCGACACACACACAAAGCACTTGAAATACTGACATAAACACAAAATAACAAAATTGACACAGGCTCATGCAAATCTCACACACAGGCACAGAATATCCTGAGCATTCATGCAGAGTTCTATATTCAAATATAAAATAAGTACCACCCAAACCCTCCAATGGAAACTCTCCCAACCAAGACACATGCAAGATCATACCAACAGACAGAAAAATGTGTGGATGCAGAAACAAAAACAACATGCAGAGAGACCCAGGGACATAGGAAGTCATACCCAGAGAGAGACAGATATGGCCTCAAGAATCATAGACACACATTTGGGACGCCTGGGTGGCTCAGTCGGTTAAGCGTCTGCCTTCAGCTCAGGTCATGATCCCAGGGTCCTGGGATCGAGTCCCGCATCGGGCTCCCTGCTCCGCGGGGAGCCTGCTTCTCCCTCTGCCTCTGCCTCTCTCTCTCTCTGTCTCTCATGAATGAATAAATAAAATCTTTAAAAAAAAAAAAAAGAATCATAGACACACAAATAAAATGAGAGACCACAATTACGCCAAGTTAGAGATACAAAAAAAGACCCACAAAACCATAGAATTTTAAACCATAGACAGATCCAAGACACAGAGAGACATGGGGCACAGATACACAGAGAGATAGACACACTTCAGTACCCAGACACGTGTGCACAGAGATAAACATAGGCCTGCCAATCACAGTGATGCACGAACACAAAGAGAGACACAGATATGCAAAATTATACCCACATCTCTTCTACAAAGAAAGTGAAACTCAGAGAAACACAGACCCCGAAGCATTTGTTCAAACACTTGTTCACATGTGAAATCTGGTAGAGAGAAACACATGCACAGAGACCCACCGGGCATGCCTACATGGACACACACAGAACTCGAACTCTCTTCCGTGGATGACCACACACACAGTGGGCCGGGCTCAGGCTTAGCTTCCTCTCCCCGCTCTGCTCCCATCTTTGGAGCCATTTCGGTCCTGATATGAGTATGTCTCTGTCTTTTCCCAAACTGGGGGAAGGGGTTGCCTGAGGGTGAGGCCAAAGTTCTCTGCCAGTTCTGGAAAGACCCCTGGGGTTCCCCAGAAGTGCCCTTGAACAGGGGCATGGGCAAGGAGGATGAGAGGTTGCAGTGGAGGGGGGTGGGCGGATAGAGACGTCAGAGAAGATGACTGATGGGAGAACAGAGGAGAAGACACATGAGGACACAGTCTCCAGTCGGCTCCTCCACCAAGACCCAGGAGTCCAGGCCCCCAGCCTCTCCTCCCTCAGACCCAGG
>NW_023270718.1:926388-956957 GCF_011800145.1 Mirounga leonina
GCCTATAATCCTTAATTTGGGGGATTTGTTATTTGCAGGCTGTCTTGATTTCTCTTCTCTTTCTCTACTGGAACACACATTATGCATAAACACACACACACACACACACACACACACACACACCCTCCAATGCTGGGGCCATGTCTCCGGACCCAGAGACACAAACATCACCTCCTCCTAGAAGCCTCTTCTGATCCCGATCTCTCCCCCACTCATCCACCCACTCTCAGCCTCAGGCACCTCCCTGTCTCCAGCCATGGTCACCCTGGGTTGGACTGCTGTCTGTCTCCCCTATCAGGCTGAGAACTCCTCAGAGGCCTCAGGGATGTTTGCAATGTTGTATGAATGAATGAACCAATGAATGTACAGAGAAGCAGAGACAGACAGACAGATGGAGAGGCAGTTACACATGGGATGCACAAAGACAGGCACTCGCAGTGTGGACAGATGTAAATGTAGACACCCAGACAAACCCAGACATGAAGGGGGACACCCTGATGAACAGGACATGCCTTTAATAAATGTTTATTAGATTAGTAAATGAATGAATAAAAAAAATTGGAGGAGATAGAGACACAGGCAGACAAGCAGAGGGACACGGAATCCCCCGAGGACACAGATCCATGTGGACACTCAGACACAGGGCTGTGGGGACATGCAGACGGATGCCCCTGCAGGCAGCTGGAGCTGGGGCAGAGACCCCAAGTCAGCACCTCCTGACCTGCCTCACTTCTGCCCCTTGGTGGAGCTGCCCCCTGCGATCACAGCCCTCACTGTGCTGTGCAGGGTGGGCACCAGGCATGTGCAGAGACCTAGGGTCATAGACCCACAGATGGATGGGACAGAGTTGACATAATGGCAGTGACCAGGATGGCCTTAATGGTCCCCCGAGCTTGATTAAATTTTACACAGCTTTCTTCCTGACTACAGCCCCCTGACCTCCCTTTCCTTAGGGCATTTGTTTTAGAAAACTTGGCATTGCATATTCTTTCTCTGTCTCTTTGAAATGTAGGTAAATCTCCCAGCCTCTTAGTAGTTTTGCAACCCTGGAATGTCTTTCTCAGGGACCTGCAAGCCATCCCTTTGAAAAGTCATCCTTGAAGAAGATAGCACCCGCCCCCCCCCCCCCCCCCCCCGCTCTGTGGGAGGGTAGGAGCCGAACTTGAATAAGGGACAATTAGCAAATACAGATGGCCTTATCGCAGAGAAAAACACTCACAAACTCAGAAATAGCTCAGTGTGCTGGACACAGCCCATGGACCAGCCTCTCTCCTATCACCGACCAGCACTGTTCCACTAGCCCATTCAGGGCTTAAAAACCTTTCCCTATTTTGTTTTGGTGGAGTTTCTCCACTATTGTCATAAGTTTTTGTTTTGTTTTGTTTTAAGTAGCTCCACACCCAGTGTGAGATCAAGACCTGAGCCAAGATCAAGAGTCGGTTGCTTAACCGACTGAGCCACCCAGGCGCCCCTGCCATAGTCTTTTTTTTTTTTTTTAAAGATTTTATTCATTTATTTGAGAGAGAGCACATGAGAGGGGGGAGGGTCAGAGGGAGAAGCAGACTCCCCGCCGAGCAGGGAGCCCTATGCGGGACTCGATCCCGGGACTCCAGGATCATAACCTGAGCCGAAGGCAGTCGCTTAACCGACTGAGCCACCCAGGCGCCCCGCCCCTGCCATAGTCTTGAATAAAGTCTCCTGTGCCTGTTTAACTTTGGTGAAATTTTTCTGTGACAGCACACACCCAGGCACTGTGGACACTCACCAGATTCTGAACTCTCATAGGCATGGTTCCCCTCTTGCCAAATCACTGCTCCTCCCATGAGGCATCACTTCCCCAAACCTGTTTTGCATCCAAATTGTTCTTCCTGCTGCTCCTGTTCCTTCCCCAGGCTATCTGTTGGGTGCTGGCCACAGAGGAGCAGGGTGGAGCGAAGGGCCCCTGGAGAGCAGAGACTGGCCAAGGAAGGAGGCTGGGTTTTCTGAAGCCCCTGTGGAAGGTAGAGGCTTTGGAGGTGTTCACAGTGGTTCACAGTTTCAGAGACTGAGGCTTGAAGAATCGTCAGACCAGCCGGTTTAGTGTGTGAGTATTTGTGTGTGTATGAGAGAGTGTGTGTAAGTGACTGTGTGAGTGTGTGGCTGTGTGTATGTGATTTTGATTCTGATCGCCTTAAGGTACCTTTGGAGACTGTGAGATATTAGGTGGGAAGCTCTCCATTGCAGGAGGTAATCAAGTGGAGACCTGGTGATCTAGATCTAGGGATTTGGGCAGGGCTCTTATATCCACAGGGGGTTAGACAACATGAACTCTGAGCTCCCTGTAAACCCAGGGATTCTTTTTTTTTTTTCAGTAATTAAACTTTAGGAACCAAATAATTATTTAAGAGATTGGGGGGAAATTGAGGATGTTTGGTGGTAGACATTAAGGTGCTATTTTAAAAACTTTTTACTGTTAGAAATTTCCACACACACATCAACCTACAGAGAATAGCATGCTCGCCACCAAGACTCAAAAAAAAATTTTTTTTTAAAGATTTTATTTATTTATTTGACAGAGACACAGCGAGAGAGGGAGCACAAGCAGGGGGACTGGGAGAGGGAGAAGCAGGCTTCCCACTGAGCAGGGAGTCCGACACAGGGCTCTATCTGAGGACCCTGGGATCATGACCTGAGCCAAAGGCAGACGCTTAATGACTGAGCCACCCAGGCGCCCCAAGACTCAAAAATTTTTAACATAACACTGATCTTGTGTTATCCTTTCTTCCTTTGGTGCTTGTAAGGGCATCGAATTGGATTCCTGCATTATTTTGCTCAAAATACTAATTTCACTTAAAACACCATTTAAGAGTAGATGATTTGGTTTATGTAAGCAGTTTAGTAAATGCGCCATCATCTTTTTCCCAAAGTGGACAAAATTCCCCAACATGTTTACATATAGGAATAAGTGCAGTCCTGAAATCTGCCTTCTAGAAATAATTATTAACTGATTCGTTAACTACAAGCAGACTTTGTAGCCAAAATAATTGAGAAATACTTAGTATTCCTTATTCAAAATGATTCCATTAATCAAACATGCTATGATTGTAATGATTATTTAAATGCCATCCCCTCGATAATGTGTAACCCCACATGTGACCAATCTTTTTTTTAAAGATTTATTTATGTACTTGAGAATGAGAGAGAGGGAGAGAGAGACACACAGAGAGAGAGAGAGAGAGAGGGAACATCATGCATGAGCAGGGGGTGGGGGCTGCACAGTGGGAAAGAATCTCAAGCAGACTCCCACTGAGCACAGAGCCCAAAAGGGGCAGGAAGTGGGGCCCAATCTCATGACCCTGAGATCATGACCTGAGCCAAAACCAAGAGTCAGAAGCCAACCAACTGAGCCACGAAGGTACCCCTAAGACCAATCTTTATTTCTTTTTTTTTATTATTATTTTTATTATTTATTTATTTATTTATTTATTTAAATTTTTTTTTTAAGACTTTTTTTGTGAGAGAGACAATGAGAGACAGAGAGCATGAGAGGGAGGAGGGTCAGAGGGAGAAGCAGACTCCCCGCCGAGCAGGGAGCCCGATGTGGGACTCGATCCCAGGCCTCCAGGATCATGACCTGAGCCGAAGGCAGTCGCCTAACCAACTGAGCCACCCAGGCGCCCACCAATCTTTATTTCTGCCTAAGTGTTTTTCCATAAGTTGTCAGAATTGTGGAGTTTTGCTCTGGAGCCCTAGTGAAAAACGGAATCGTGTACATCGTGTGCCAATATTTTCTTTTGTTATTTTACACAGACACTGCCTGCAGCATCTATATCTATCTATATATAATTTTTTAATCCAATCTTATTTATTTATTTATTTATTTACAGTTCAGCGTGTAAAGTATAGTATTCACACAGTTGTGCAACCCATCTCCTGGACTTTTTCATCGTGCAAAACTGAAACTCTAGGCCCTGTTTTTGGGGGCCACCTTGGTCCTGATATGAGTCTGTCCCTGTTCTTACCTAAATTGGGGGAAGGGGTTGCCTGAGGATTGCCAGATTAAGTGTACAATACAGTATTGTCAACTGTAGGTACCCACTACCCTCTCTACACATTCTCTTTTTTTAGTTTGGTTTTTTTTTTTTTTAAGTAGGTTCCATGACCTCAGCCAAAATCTGGCGCTCAACCAACTGAGCCACCCAGGCATTCTACGCATTCTCTCTTTCAAGTGTATTTTTTTCCACCTCCAGAGAAACAAAGATTAATTACAGGGTCCTTTGAGATGAAATAAAGTTACCCGAATCTGATCATTTATTCCCCCATTGGAAGAATTTGTGTGAAGCGATGTTTCTGTCTACTGCTATGTCTTTCAAAAGTTAAAATTTCTTGGGGGGCCTGGGTGGCTCAGTCGGTTAAGCGTACATCAGGTCTTGATCTCAGTTCCTGAGTTCCAAGCCCTTCGTTGGGGCCCACATAAGTGTGGAGCCTACTTTTTTTTTTTTTTAAAGTTAAAATTTCTTACTTAAAGTGAATAATTTTTGGACAACCCTCTTGGATCCCCTCTCTTTTTGGGAGCTTTGTACTATCAAGAAACTTTGCTTTGCTGCCCACTAAATAAATAAATAAAGTGAATAAATTTTTTAAAAATTTGACAGAGAGACACAGCGAGAGAGGGAACACAAGCAGGGGGAGTGGGAGAGGGAGAAGCAGGCTTCCCAGAGAGCAGGGAGCCCAATTTGGGGCTCTATCCCAGGACCCTGGGATCATGACCTGAGCCGAAGGCAGGTGCTTAATGACTGAGCCACCCAGGTGCCCCTAAAGTGAATAATTTTTTTTTTTAATTTGATAGAGAGAGAATGAGAGAGAGCAAGCACATGAGAGGGGGGAGGGTCAGAGGGAGAAGCAGACTCCCCGCCGAGCAGGGAGCCCGATGCGGGACTCGATCCCGGGACTCCAGGATCATGACCTGAGCTGAAGGCAGTCGCTTAACCGACTGAGCCACCCAGGCGCCCCTAAAGTGAATAATTTTTAAGAGTTTTAGTGTTTAATATTCAAACACTGACATTTTAAGAACTTAGATTTAGGAGTCTAATACCTGAATTAGATGAATGGATTGGCAAAAAGCTATTAATGAAAGGATTCTTCATTTTCCCTCTTCCACTCATTTCTTGAAATTTTTCCTTCACGATTTATATGAGGTAGAAGGTAAATTTATGTCAATCATTAATGGTTCTGGATTTAGCTACATTGTGCTGAAATAACCACTGTAGAGTTTTTTTTTTCTCCTGCTACCTTAGTTTTTGCAAAAATTTATTCAATTATCCAATTAGTTTTATTAGCTATTAAAACAATGAGCTTTCTATTTTCCAATCCTGATTATTTTTCCTTCTTGATATATGTCAAATGGGGTTAATATTTTACCCTAGAATTTTAACATCTTAAAATAATATGTAGATGCCAAGTCATTAAATTTTAATAATTTAATACTGATGAAATTGTTAAAGCAATAATAAACAACTGCTGTAATAATATAATTAACAGACCATTGAGTAATATTCTTCAGTTTCCACCCACGTATATTCTTTGTGGATTACTAAGGATAATTGAGTATTAATTATTATATAGTGATTCATGCCAAGTGAAAGGATCTGTGGACTTAAATTTGGAACTCAATAATTCTAGTCTGTACAGTAAATAATTAGAAAATATGAACTGCAATATGAAATACTAAATGCAGCCAAAACACAGATACCAAGAGGGATTTTTTTTTTTTCTCATTAAACTTTTGTTTTAATGGGTCTTAAAATTCTGTGACAGAGTTTTGGTCAAGTTGTTTTCATTAAAAAGTACTGATCTTGGGGCGCCTGGGTGGCTCAGTCGGTTAAGCGTCTGCCTTCAGCTCAGATCATGATCCCAGAGTCCCAGCATCAAGTCTCGCATTGGGCTCTCTGCTCAGCAAGGAGTCTGCTTCTCTTTTCCCTTGGCTTCTCTCTCTCTCTCTGTCAAATAAATAAAATCTTTTTTTTAAAAAGTACTGATCTTAGGGGTGCTTGGGTGGCTCAGTTGGTTGAGCATAGGACTCTTGGTTTCAGCTTAGGTGGTGATCTCAGGGTTAGGAGATTGAGCTCTGGGTTGGGCTCTGCCCTCAGCAAGGAGATTCTCCCTCTCCCTCTGCCCCTCCCACTTGTGCTCTCTCTCTCTCTCTAAAAAACTAATAAGTTAAGGGGCACCTGGATGGCTCAGTCCTTTAAGCTTCCGACTCCTTATTTCCACTGGGGTGGTGATCTCAGGGTTGTGGGATTGTGCCCCTCAATGGGCTCTACTCTCAGTGGAGAATCTGCTTCTCTCCCTCTTCTTCTTCCTCTGTCCCTCCCTGCTCTCTAAAATAAATACATAAATCTTAAAAAAAAAAAAAAAAAAAAACTAATGACTTAAAACTGTCATATACACAAAAAAATCAAATGGCCCACAAAACATTCTCCTTTCCTTCCGGAGGTTTTACAGTGCAGTTATCATTAATTGGTCTTTTACTGTTAAACTTAAATGGCCAATTGACACAAACAGTTCTGAGACCGTTCTTCCACCACTGAGTAAGATGGGGTTGGCAAGTATTGGGGATAATATTCATTTAGCCTTCTGAGCTTTCTGGGCGAGCTTGATGACCTTACCAGCTCCAGCTGTCTTCTTGTCCACTGTTTTGATGACACCCACAGCAACTATCTGTCCCATGTCATGAACAGCAAAACGGCCTAGAGGAGGATAGTCGGGGACGCTCTCAACATGCATAGGCTTGCCAGGAACCATATCAATGATGGCAGCATCACCAGATTTCAAGAACTTGGGGCCATTTTCCAGCTTTCTTCCAGAATGACGATCAATCTCCTTCAACTCAGCAAACTTGCAAGCAGTGTGAGCTGCGTGACAATCCCCCACAGGTGCATATCCAGCACTGATGGGCCTGGATGGTTCAGGATGATCACCTGAGCTGTGAAGTCAGCTGCTTCCATTGGTGGGTCATTTTTGCTGTTACCCAGCACAATGCCACGACGAACATCCTTGACAGATATTTCTTGACATTGAAGCCCACATTGTTCCCAGAAAGAGTCTCACTCAAAGCTTCATGGTGCATTCTAACACACTTGACTTCATTTGTAACATTGACTGGAACGAAGGTGACCACCATATTTAAGAACACTCGTCTCCATTCGGCCCACAGGGACAGTACCAATACCACCAATTTTGTAGACATCCTGGAGGGGCAGACACGAGGGCTTGTCAGTTGGATGAGTTGATGGCAGAATGCAATCCAGAGCTTCAAGCAGCATGGTCCCACTGGGATTGCCATCTTTACGGGTGACTTTCTATCCCTTGAACCACTTAGCGCTTGGCTCCAGCAGGCTGTCACCATTCCAATCAGAAATTGGCACAAATGCTACTGTTTTGGGATTGTAGCCAATTTTCTTAATATAGGTGCTGACTTCCTTAACGATTTTCTCATATCTCTTCTGGCTATAGGGTGGCTCAGTAGAATCCATTTTGTTAATACCAACTATTAGTTGTTTCACACCCAGTGTGTGAGCCAGAAGGGCATGCTCATGGGTCTGCTCATTCTTGGAGACACCTGCTTCAAATTCACCATTACCAGCAGCAACAATCAGTTGCTGAGATATAGTCAGCCTGAGATATATCTGTAATCATGTTTTTGATAAAGTCTCTGTGTCCTGGGGCGTCGATGATGATCACGTGTTACTTGCTGGTCTGGAATTTCCACAGGGAGATATCAATGGTTCACATTCGTGTTCAGCTTTCAGTTTATCCAAGACCCAGGCATACTTGAAGAAGCCCTTTCCCACCCCAGTAGCCTCCTTTTCAAAATTTTCAGTGGTTCTTTTGTCGATCTTACCACATTTGTAGATCAGATGGCCAGTAGTGATAGACTTGCATGAATCTAGGTGTCCAATGACAACGATGTTGATATGAGTCTTTTCCTTTGCCATTTTGGTTTAAATTTAGTGGTGGTTTTCAGGACACCTGTGTTCTGGGGGCAAACCCATCGTGGAAGAAAGGGGATTTTTTTTTTTAAAGATGCTTTGTACATCAGGTGAAAAGCAAATCCTTGTTCAGAAGCACAGGATGTTTTAGATAATATGAGATCAATAAGGTCTTCCCATTTTCTTTCTCTTTTGTGAGTATTTTTAAAAAATTGTTTTTGTTAATTTATTTTTATTCTTTTTTTGAGGTAAAATTGACATACATTATATTAGTTGCAGGTGTAAAACATAATGATTCAATATTTGTATATGTTGCAAAATGATCACCACGATAAGTCCAGTTTACATGTGTCACCGTACAGCGACCTTAGATTTTCAAACTGATTGCTCTGTAAGTGGAAGAGGAGTGGTAGCTACCCACCGTGTTGGACCAAGACACTTTGCTGCCATCTGCTGGAACACGATTGCAATAAATTATAAATAATTGACTTTGCAGTCGGCAAAAGAATAACACAATACACAAATATTTACAAAATCTTTTTCAAAATAATAAAGATATCTGTGATATGAATGGCACCTCCTTAGGTATATTACTTTTGTGCAGTGTCTAACATGAACAACTGTACGTGGTGATTGTGGAAAACCATACACAGATGGGGCAGGTGTGGGAGGAGGATTGGTTCATAACAAAGTGGAAGACAGTCAGAAAGATTTTAGGAAGAGATCCACAGCCAGGAATAGCAGGACTTGAGGATTAGATAAGAGCAAATTTTAGGACCATCCAAAGGGGTGTTTGAGGTCAGGGGTAGGCAATCAAAGTGGAAGGAGTTTTTGGAAGGTGATCAGGTGTGGGACAAGAGACCAGGCTCTACCCTGTGTTTACTGTGTGTCCTTAAGAGAAACCTTCCTCTTCCTTGAGTTCTTTTGCTCCCTTCAGCTGTGGGGGAAGGCAGGAGTTGCTGCACTCTGGGAGCCCTGCCCTCTTTGACCTTCCAGGTTTCTGAGAACTAAAGAGACTGGGGTCTCCAGGAATGGGTCAGAATGAGGGGTGGGATCATAGGTTCTCATTGTAGGAGGAGATATGGCTGAACTTCAGGGAGGACTTGGCAATGTTCTGGCCATACCAGTGTATAAACCCACCCACAGTCTGCACTAATGTGGGGAGGGACCAGAAGATCTCAGGTGAATGCCAGCAAGAAGACTCAGAAGAGTCTCCCTGGACCCCTAGATTCCTCCATTCCTATCCACAACCTTCTGAATATGCCAATATCCCTCTGTATTCCAAACTTCTCTGCCTTTTCCAAGGATCTCCATTGCTTGCCCTTTCTCTGCCCTTCCACCTCTCTCCCATCATAGATTCCTTTACTCTCCCTACATCCCTCATCTCTTTCTCTTTGCTTTCCTCCAGCTTCCAACTCTCTCCAAGTTGACCTTCCAGTTCCCCTCTTCCCTTGCCTCTCATTTCCTGGCCCTTCTTTCCTGAGTCCATTCCAATGCCCCCTGCGGTTGCCAGATAAAATATAGGATGTGAACTTAAATTTGAATTTCTGGTAAACAACAGATAATTTTTAGTAGAAGTATGTCCCAAATATTTTATGGTACATACTTACACTAATTATCTGAATTTCAAATTTTAAATTTCAAAAGATTTTAATTTTTTAAGTAATCTCTACACCCAACATGGGGCTCAAACTTACAACCCCAAGATTAAGAGTCGCATGCTCTACTGACTGAGCCAGCCAGGTGGCCCAGTGTCCTGTATTTTTTTTTTTTAAAGATTTTATTTATTTTTTAGAGAGCGAGTGAGAGAGAAATAGCATGAGAGGGGAGAGGGTCAGAGGGAGAAGCAGGCTCCCCACTGAGCGGGGAGCCCGATGTGGGACTCGATCCCAGGACCCTGGGATCATGACCTGAGCCGAAGGCAGACGCTTAACCATCTGAGCCACCCAGGCGCCCGTGTCCTGTATTTTTATGTGCTCTATCTGGCAAGTCTACTCTTGCCTCTCCCCAACCTCCCTGGCCATGTTCACTCCATCCCGGCTGGTCTCCTTGGAGACCCTGCAGCAATCAGGCACACAGTCCAGTGCTCCCCACCCGCCAACTCCAGCTTAGCTCCTCACCAGCCACTCTGGGCCTCCTCACCAGCCACTCTGGTGAAAGAGTTTTCACCAGACAGTGCAGGGACCTACAGGACATTGCACAACTCTGTAGCCAGTATTGGTTCTGTTTGGTTGCTACTAGGGCATATTCATTGTTATATGGTTTATCCCATCGATACATTTGTTTATCCTTAGGTCTCTACCATACTGACTTAATTAGTGTAGCTTTAAAATAAGTCTCAAAATAAAGTGGTGTTAATTTCTCCTTTTTCTTCAAGATTGTCAGGGCTAGTCTAAGCCTTTCCATATAAATTTTAGAATTATCTTGTCAACTTATATTTTATTTTTATTTATTTTTATTTATTTTTTTATTTTTAAAGATTTTATTTATTCATTTGACAGAGATAGACACAGCGAGAGAGGGAACACAAGCAGGGGGAGTGGGAGAGGGAGAAGCAGACCTCCCGCAGAGCCAGGAGCCCGATGCGGGGCTCGATCCCAGGACTCTGAGATCATGACCTGAGCCGAAGGCAGACGCTTAACGACTGAGCCACCCAGGCGCCCCTTGTCAACTTATATTTTAAAAAGCTGGCTGGGATTATTATTGGAATTGTGTTGAATCTACAGATTCATTTGGGGGAGAATTGACAGGCTAACAATACAGAGTCTTCCAATCCATGAATATGATATATCTCTCCATTTATTTATGCCTTCAGTTTTTCAATTTTATAGAATTTACTGTAGGCCTTGCATATCTTCCATTATATTTATTTTTAGATAATTAATTTTAATGTTTTTAATTGAATTATAATTGACATACAATATTATATGAATTTAAGGTGTACAAGATAGTGATTCAATATTTTTATATATTATGAAATGATCACCAAGGTAGGTCTAGTTACCCTCTGTCACCAAAGTTATTACAATGTTATTGACTATATTCTCTGTGCTATACATTACATTCCTCTGACTTATTTATTTTATAACTGGAAGTTTGTACCTCTTAATCTCTTTCATCGATTTTGCTCCTCCCCCCGCCCTTTGGCAACCACCAGTTTGTTCTCTATATCTATGAGTTTGTTTCTGTTTTGTTTGTTTGTTTTGTTATTAGATTCCACATATAAGGGAAATCATGTGGTATTTGTCTTTTTCTATCTGATTTATTTCACGTAGCATACTACCCTATAGGTCCATCCTGTTGTCACAAATGGCAAGATTTCATTTTTTTTTTTACAGTTGAGTAATATTCCATTCCATATACCACATCTTCTTTATCCATTTATCCATTGATGGACACTTAGATGCTTCCATATCTTGGCTCTTGTAAATAATGCTGAATTAACTTAGGGGTACATATATCTTTCCAATTTAGTGTTTTTGTTTTCTTTGGATAAATACCCAGAAGTGGAATTGTTGGATTGTGTGGTAATTCTTTTTTCTGTGATTTTATGGTAATTCTGTTTTTTTAAATTTTTTAGGAAACTTCATACTGTTTTTCATAGTGGCTGCACAAATTTACATGAATTTACTATTACTACCAATAGTGCATGAGAGATCCCTTTTCTCCACATCCTTACCAACACTTGTTATTTCTTGTCTTTTTGATACTAGCCATTCTGACAGGTGTAAGGTGGTATCTTATTTGGCTTTGATTTGCATTCCCCTGATGATAAGTGATGTTGAACATCTTTTGATGTGTCCATTGGCCATCTGGATGTCTTCTCCGGAACACTGTCTATTCAGGTCCTCCACCCATTTTTTAATCAGGGTGTTTGTGTTTTTTTTGCATTGAGTTGTATGAGTTCTTTATATACTTTGAATATCAACTCCTTCTTGGATATATCATTTGCAAGTATCTTTGCCCATTCAGCAGGTTGCTTTTTCATTTTGTTGATGGTTTTCTTCACTGTGCAAAAGCTTTTTAGTCTGATGTAGTCCCATTTGTTTATTTTTGCTTTTGTTGCCCTTTTGGAAACGACCAAAAAAATATTGCTTAGACTGATGTCAAAAAGCTTACTGTGTATGTTTTCTTCTAGGAGTTTTATGATTTCAGGTCTTACATTTAAATTACATTTTTGAGTTTATTTTGGTATATGGTGTAAGAAAGTGGTCTAGTTTCATTCTTTTGGATGTAGCAGTCCAGTTTTCCCAATGCCATTTGTTGAAGAGACCGTTCCCGTGCACCCCTCATTTGTCATAGATTAATTGACCATTTAAGTGTGGGTTTATTTCTGGGTTCTCTATTCTGATCCATCCCTCTATGTACATTTTTTTTGTGCCAGTACCACACTGTTTTGATTACTATAACTTTGTAGTATAGTTTGAAATCAGGGAGTGGGATATCTCCATCTTTGTTCTTTCTCAAGATTTCTTTGGCTCTTCAGGGTCTTTTCTGGTTCCATACAAATTTTTGGATTATTTGTTCTAGTTCTATGAAAAATGCCATTGGTATTTTGATAGGAATTGCATTGAATCTATAGGTTGCTTTGAATAGTATGGACATTTTAACAATATCAATTTTTCTAATCTATGAACATGGTATATCTTTTATTTGTGTTGTTTTCAATTTCTTTCATCAATGTCTTACAGTTTTCAGAGTACAGGTCTTCCATCTCCTTGGTTAAATTTATTCCTAGACATTTATTTTTTTGATATAATTGCAAATGGGATATTTGCTTAATTTCTCTTTTTAATAATTCATTATTAGTGTATAGAAATGCAGCGTATTTCTATATATTAATTTTGTATCTCATAACTTTACTGAATTTATTTATTAGCCCTAATAAGGTTTTCTTTTGTAGAGTCTCTTGGGTTTTCAATATATAGTATCATGTCATCTGCAAATAGTGACAGTTTTACTTCTTCCTTCCAATTTGGATGACTTTTATGTTTTTTTCTTGCCTAATTGCTGTGGCTAGGACTTCTGGTACTATGTTGAATAAAAGTGGTGAGAGTGGGCATCCTTGTCTTGTTCCTGATTTTAGAGGAAAAGATTTCAGCTCTTCACCATTGGGTATAATGTTAGTTGTGGGTTTTTCATATATGGCCTTTATTCTGTTGAGGTACATTCATTCTATATCCACTTTTTTGAGAATTTTTGTTATAATGGATGTTGAATTTTGTCACATGCTTTTCCTGTATCTATCTATCGAGATGTCCATATATTTTTATCTTTCATTTTGTTAACATGGTGTATCAGATCAATTGATTTGTGGATGTTATACCATCTTGCATTCCTGGAATAAATTCCACTTGGCCATGGCACATGATCCTTTTAATACATTGTTGAATTCAGGTTGCTAATATTTTGTTGAGAATTTTTACATCTATGTTCATGAGGGATATTGGACTTTTTTTTGGTAGCATCTTTGTTTTTGGTATCAGGGTAATGCTGGCTTTGTAAAATGAATTTGGAAGTATTTCATCTTCAGTTTTTTGGAATAATTTTGAGAAGGATAGGTATTAATATTAAGTTTTCTTTAAACAGTTTTTTTTTTTTTAAGATTTTTATTTATTTATTTGACAGAGAGAGACACAGAGAGAGAGGGAACACAAGCAGGGGGCGAGGGAGAGGGAGAAGCAGACTCCCCGCTGAGCAGGGAGCCCGATGCGGGGCTCGATCCCAGGACCCTGGGATCATGACCTGAGCTGAAGGCAGACTCTTAACGACTGAGCCACCCAGGTGCCCCAATATTAAGTTTTCTTTAGATGTTTGGTAGAATTCATCTGTGAAGCCATCTGGACCTGGACTTTTGTTTGTTGGGAATTTTTTAAAAAATTACTGACTCATTTTCACTACTGGTAATTGGTCTATTCATATTTTCTTCCTTTTCTTTCTTCTTTAAAAAAAGATTTTATTTATTTATTTGAGAGAGAGAGACAGAGATAGTGACAGGAATAGTGAGAGAGAGCACAAGTGGGGAGGGGAGGGAGAAGCAGGCTTCCTGCTGAGCAGGGAGCCCAATGCGGGACTCAATCCCAGGACCCTGGGATCATGACCTGAGCTGAAGACAGATGCTTAACCAACTGAGCCACCCAGGTGCCCCTGGTCTATTCATATTTTCTATTTCTTCATGATTCAGTCTTGAAAGATTGTATGTTTCTAGGAATTTATCCTTTTTTTTCTAGGTTGTCTTATTTGTTGGCATATAATTGTTCATAGCATTTTCTTATGACCCTTTATATTTCTGTGGTGTTGGTTGTAATTCCTCCTCTCTCATTTCTGATTTTATTTATTTGGGCTTTCTTTTTTATTGATGAATCTGCTAATGGTTTGTTGATTTTGTTTATCTTTTCAAAAACTAGCTCTTAGTTTCATTGATCTTTTCTTTTTTTAAGTTCCTATTTCATTTATTTCCACTCCGATCTTTGTTATTTCCTTCCTTCTACTAACTCTGGGCTTTGTTTTTTCTTTTTTACCTAGTTCCTTTAGGTGTAGGGTTAGATTGCTTTTTTGAGATTTTTCTTGTTACTTGAGGTAGGCCTGTATTATTATGAACTTCCCTCTTAAAACTGCTTTTACTTCATCACAAAGATTTTGAAACATTGTTTCCATTTTCATTTGTCTCAAAAATTTTTTAAATTTCCTCTTTGAGGGGTTCCTGGGTGACTCAGTCAGTTAAGTGTCTGCCTTTGGTTCAGGTCATGATCTCAGGATCCTGGGATAAAGTCCAACATCTGGCTCTCTGTTTAGCGGGGAGTCTGCTTCTCCCTCTCACTCTTCCTCTGTGCTCTCCCTCTCTCTCAAATGAATATATTTTTCCTTTTCTCTCCCTCTCTCTCAAATGAATATATTCATTCAGAAGAAAGAAGAAGCACAGAAGAAAAGAATATACTCATTTGAGAGAAAGGGAGAGAGCATGAGTGGGGGGAGGGGGAAGGGGAAGAAGCAGACTCCCCACTTGAGCAGGGAGTCCAATGTGGGACTCAAGCCCAGGACCCTAGGATCATAACCTGAGCTGAAGACCAACACTTAACTGACTGAGCTACCCAGGTGCCCCACAAATAAACTCTTAAGAAAAATAAATTTCCTCTTTGATTTCTTGGTTGATACATTGGTTGTCTAATAGCATGTTGTTTAGTCTCCATGTGTTTGTATTTTTTCTAGTTTTCTTCTTGAAGTTGACTTCTGGTGTCATACCACTGTGGTCAGGGGCACCTGGCTGGCTCAGTCAGTAGAGCATGCAACTCTTGATCTCGGGGTTGTGAGTTTGAGCCCCACAGTGGGCGTGGAGCCTACTTAAAAAAATAAAATAAATTCATACCATTGTGGTCAGAAAAGATGTTTGATATGATTTCAATCTTCTTAAATTTATTGAGACTTTTTTGTGTCCTAACGTGTGATCTATCCTGGATAATGTTCCATGTGGACTTGAAAAGAATGTGTATTCTTCTGTTTGGGGATGAAATGTTATGTATATATCTACTAAGTCTATCTAGTTTAATGTATTGTTTAAGGCCAATGTTTCCTTGTTGATTTTCTGTCTGGATGATCTATGCATTGATGTAAGTGGAGGTATTAAATTCCTCTACTTCTATTGTATTGCTATTTCTTCATTTATTCCTGTTAACATTTGCTTTATATATTTAGGTGCTCCTGTATTGGATGCATAAATGTTTACAAATGTTATATCCTTTTGTTAGATTGACCCCTTTATCATTGTGTAATGCTCTTCTTTGTCTTTTGTTCATCTTTGTTTTAAAGTCATTTTGTCTGATATAAGTATTGCTACCCTAACTTTCTTTTCATTTCCATTGGCATGGTATATCTTTTTCCATCCCTTCACTTTCAGTCTATAGTATATTTAGGTTTGAAGTGAGTCTCTTGAAGGCACATATAGAAGGGTCTTGGTTTTTGTTTTTTAAAATCCATTCAGCTACTCTGTGATTTTTGATTGGAGAATTTTATCCATTTACATTTAAAATAATTATTGATAGATATGTTATTGCCATTTTGTTAATTGTTTTCTGGAGGTTTTTGTAGTTTCTCTCTGTTCCTTTCTTCTTTTTCTCTATTTTCTTTTGGTTTGATTTTTTTCTTTAGTGTTATGTTTACATTCCTTCCTCTTTTTTTTTTTTTGCATATTTACTGTGTTTTTTCTTTGTGGTTACCATGAGGTCAACATATAACATCTTATGTATATAACAGTCTCTTTTAAGTTGATAGTAACTTAATTTTGAACACATTCTGAAGCTTTATATTTTTACTTCACACCCCCAACATTTTCTCTTTGATGACACATTTTACATCTTTTTATGTATTCCTTCACTAATTATTGTATTTTAAATTAATTGTGCTACTTTTGTCTTTTACCTTTCATACTTGCTTTGTAAGTGATTTATACACTAGTTTTATTATTAATTTACCTGTTCCAGTGAGATTTTTACTTTTGTATGTTTTCTTTTTTTTTCTTTTTAAAGATTTTATTTATTTATTTGACAGAGAGAGACACAGTGAGAGAGGGAACACAAGCAGGGGGAGTGGGAGAGGGAGAAGCAGGCCTCCCGCTGAGCAGGGAGCCCAGTGCAGGGCTTGATCCCAGGACCTTGGGATTATGACCTGAGCCGAAGGCAGACGCTGAACGACTGAGCCACCCAGGCGCCCCCACTTTTGTATGTTTTCTTATTATTAATTAGTACCTTGATATCATGAATCATGATATCATGAAAATAAAGGTTATTGTGAAAAAAATTAAAGGTGCAAAGGTTTTGAAATATTCGTTCAATGATTGTTTATATATCTACCATCTAGATCAAAATTATTAACATTTGTCATATTTGTTTATCTGTGTTTCTATATCAGCTTTTGATGCATAACAAATTGCAAACAGAACTTAGTGGCTTGAAACAATAAGCATTTTATCTTCTGGTATGGGTTGACTTGACTCATCTCTCTTAGGATCTATCAGGTGTCTATGGTCAACTGGTGGATTGGATGGTGGCTGGATGATCTCAGATGGTCTCACTCATAAGACTGGTAGTTGGCTGGCTGTCATCCAGGCCTCAGTTCTCCTCCATGTGGCTTCTCATCCTCCAGCTGGCCAGACAGGACTTCTTTCATATGGGAATGGCAAGGTTCCAAAGGGCAGCAAGAAAAGGCAACTTCCAAAAAACAAGTGCTTTTCATGCCTTTGCTCAAATTATGTTTGCTAACTTGTCACAAGGCTAACTTGTCTGTGTGGAAGGGCGGTAACAAAGGGTATGGACAGACATTTTTGCTATCTCTTTATGTAGCTATCTATGTATCTATGTATGTATGTATCTATCTATCACTATTGAACCATTAAAAGCAAATGGCAGATATCATTTTGCGTCACTCCTAAATAAAAATCCTGGAGTAGGCAAGGGGTCTTTTTTCCAATGTGACTCTCCTCTTTCCTCTCTGCACGCTATTCCGCTCCCCCCCACACCCCTGTGGGCCATTTTTGAAAAGCTAAATGATTTGAACGCACATACACACCACTCCATCCGTCATATGACATCTTTACTCTGTCGTGTGCAGTCATGCAAATGCAACACCACCTTTCACACAGTGAGACACGCTCTTGGGTCTATCACGTGCACGATGTTCACACACAACCCCTACATCATATCTGTGCCTCACCGTCACACACTCCGGCCCTGTCCCACGCCTGTCGCTCCATCACGCACGGCCAGGGAGACACCCTGACCCTATTTTGCTCCCCCTCCCCCTCAAGTCTGTCACACCATCACCTCCCTAAGCTGCTCGTGTTCACCTCCAGCGCCTCTCTCCTGCTACCCCCATTGTCGGCCGGGGTCAGAGTTCCTAAAGCTCTCTGTGCCTGAGTCGATTTCTTTCCAGTCGTCTTTCTTCTCATTCTGAGTCTATTTCTGCTCACACGTGGAACCCAAGAACCACGAGGATGCTCTGGGCGACCTCAGAGACTCGTGGTCATTCGGGCCCGGTGGCCGATGGGAAATGTAGTCCGGTGCCGGAAAAGCAGGAGCCTAGGAAACCCATGGGCCATTGGACCGCCCCGCCTCGGGAGTTTCTGGTAGTTGTAGTCGGTCTCCCATTGCGCAGGGGTCGGCTCGCGCCAGCCTTGCACTGTGGAGTACTTCGGCGTGGGGAGGTTGGGTATGCGTCTAGGACTGAGGTCGGTAAGGCGGGCTGTTGTCTGTGGTGGCCACTCAAGTGTCCCAGGTCTTGGAGCAGCGCCGGGAACAAACACCACAGGCAGAGTGTGCGTGCGTGTGTGTGCGTGCGTGTGTGTGCGTGTGTGTGTGTGCGTGCGTGTGTGTGTGTGTGCGCGCGCCAGCGGGGTGCGTCAGACGATTGAGTAGCGGTGGATGGATGCAGCGGTGTGCAGGAGCTAGTTCCTATTGGCACATTCTCAGAAAATTTGAGACTTGTGTTAAAGACAACCATTATTTTAAAATTACGTAAATGCAAATAAATATATTAAAAACTAAGATAAATAGTCAAACGCATCACTTTCTTAATTATTTTATTATCTATGCTCTTGAGATTATGTCTACAGTGTCTGTATAGCGGAAATACTGTATCATTATGTACTACTACACATCCCTTTCCAGTTCCACCTTTAGTGATACCACTTTGGCAGCTAGAAATTGGCCATGATGGGACTGTTTGCATTGTGGGAATTGACAATCACTACAAATCATTGTTTCTGTATGCTTGATTTATTGTTTTTGTTGTTTGGGGATGGGGGAGTTCTCAAAGTCCGACCTCTTTTTCCTAAATGTCTCTCCGGCGCCCTCTTCTAGTAAAGCGTACTGTTGTGCTCACTTTGAAGGAGAAATACCGTAATCGCTTTATCACAGAGCGTATATTGAAGCGTGCATTCGGAGCTGAGGAAATAAATTGATAGCAGAAGCAAATGACATATACCACGTTTGCACTTATCAAATTTCAAAAACAAATATAGATAGTATACAATACTGTTCAGAATGGGGGGAAATGAGAACTCTCATAGGTACATACATGGGAATGACTATAGCCTTTCTACAATTAAGTTGAGTAGTAGCTATCACAATGTCTGAAAGCAAACCTTTAACAACCAACATTTTAAAAAAAAGATTTGTTTATTTATTTTAGAGAGAGAGAGCATGAGTGAGAGGGGCAGAGGGAGAGGGAGAGAGAATTCCAAGCCAACTGGATTCCACCCACGGAGATCACCACCTGAGCTGAAATCAAGAGTACAGCACTTAACCAACTGCCACCCATTTTATATATAAGAATATAACCCACAAAAATTCTGACTTGATAGAAAAAGATGTGGTTACAGTAATGTTTACTGAAGCCATGTTTGTAATACTGAAGAACTGAAATCAATCTCAATGTTCGTTTTTTTGAGGAATTCTAAGTCTGTGCTGACTAATATGGAAACTATTCATGGCTTAAAGATAAGACAAAAATATAGGTAAGTTAAATTTGATAATACATAAAATAACCAAGGAGTCATTAAAATGACAATGTAGAATTGCCCTGCCCAATCTGGAAGGATATGCATAAGATATTAAGAAATGAAAAATATTGGTTACATGAGAGTATGCAAAGTATGACTATAATTTTTTTTAAACAATTTTATGGGTTTTTTTTTTTTTAAGATTTTATTTATTTATTTGAGACAGAGAGAATGAGAGAGAGAGAGCACATGAGAGGGGGGAGGGTCAGAGGGAGAAGCAGGCTCCCTGCCGAGCAGGGAGCCCGATGCGGGACTCGATCCAGGGACTCCAGGATCATGACCTGAGCCGAAGGCAGTCGCTTAACCAACTGAGCCACCCAGGCGCCCATGACTATAATTTTTGAACAAAAAATACACAAGGATAGATACTGAAGTTTTAAATATATATTTTTTTAAACTTTTTTGTTGTTGTTGTTTTTAAGATTTTATTTATTTGACAGAGACAGAGAGACAGCGAGAGGGAACACAAGCAGGGGGAGTGGGAGGGGGAGAAGCAGGCTTCCGACTGAGCAGAGAGCCCGATGCGGGGCTCGATCGCAGGACCCTGGGATCATGACCTGAGCCGAAGGCAGATGCTTAATGACTGAGCCACCCAGGTGCCCCGAAGTTTTAAATATTTTAAGGGTTATTTTATAAAACTGAACTCTGGCTGACTTTAGCACATCAATAATAATCTCTCAACTCTGTTTCCTCACCATTAAATGGAATAATAATTCCTACCATGAGATTTTTTGAAAAGAATAGTGATCAAGCCCTTAGACACTGAAACACAACCATCTCAGGTCAAACCCTTGTCTTACATTTTAATAGCTGGGGGATCATGGGCAAGTTTTTAAAAAATATGTGTTTGCTTCATTTATTCTTACTGGTATAATCCTGAAGAATATTGCCACAGACAGGTTTTTTTGTTTTTGTTTTTGGCTTGAATTTTACATAATTCATGCGAATCACATGTCAATGGATCTGGCATGTGAGCAGCCGTGTCACGCCCACTCCCACCAAACCCCTGGGCTTGCTGGATCAAAACTACAATACTGCTTGTCATCACTTATCATCAAAGAAATGCAAATCAAAACCACAGAAGAGCTATCACCTCACACCTGTCAGAATGGCTAAAATTAGCAACACGGGAAACGTGTTGGCAAGGATGTGGAGAAAGGGGAACCCTCTTGCTGTGTTTGTGGGAATGCAAACTGGTGCAGCCCCTGTGGAAAACAGTTACAGAGGTTCCTCAAAAAGTTAAAAATAGATCTACCCTATGATCCAGCAATCACACTATTGAGTTTTTTACCCAAAGAATACAAGACCACTAATTCAAAGGGATACACGCTCCCCAGTGTTTATAGCAGCATTATTTACAATATCCAAGTATGGAAGCAGCCCAAGTGTCCATCAATTGCTGAATGAGATGTGGTATATATATATGTGTGTGTGTGTGTGTGTGTGTGTGTGTGTGTACACAATGGAATATTACTCAGCCATAAGAAAAGAATGAAATCTTGCCATTTGCAATGACATGGATAGAGCTAGAGAGTATAATACTAAGTGAAATAAGTCAGAGAAAGACAAATACCATATGATTTCACTCATATGTGTAATTTAAGAAACAAAACAAGCAAAAGGAAAAACCTAAGAGAGAGAGAGGCAAACCAAGAAACAGATTCTTAACTATAGCGTATAAATTGATGGTTACCAGAGGGGAGGTGGAAGGATGGGTGAAATAGGTGATGGGGATGAAGGAGTGCACTTGTGATGAGCACTGGGTGTTGTATGGAAGTGTTGAATCACTATGTTGTGCTCTGGAAACTAACATAACACTATATGTTCACTGACTGGAATTAAATAAAAGCTTAAAGAAGATACTGTGATTCTTTCATCAAAGAAGGAGATGGCTGTTGGGTGGGACACCACCAGTGACTGCCACACTAGGAAAACTCTCCTTCACATGCAAGGAACAGAGCAGGACATTTCAGACCTGGAGGAACTTAGCAATTATGCCAACCACCTAAACTATCTGAAGGAACTCTTAGGAGAGGAGAGGCAGCCAAATGACATTTAAATCAGAACTAGGCTTTCAGGGGAGGGGAGAGGAGGTGAACAATGGGCAGTGATACTCCTTTCAGTCCCTTCCAAAGCCCCCAAGCACTTCCCCTCTCGAGGCCTTTGCAATGCCAGGAATTCTCTTCTCCCTGTCTGTGTCAGAGGCACTCATTCTCATCTTTTCAACTGTAGCTTAATTACAAATTTCTTTCACTGGCCTTCCTTACACCCATATTAAATCATGATCACCCACCAGTGGTTCTCAAAAAACCCTCTTCGGGCGCCTGGGTGGCTCAGTTGGTTGGGCGACTGCCTTCGGCTCAGGTCATGATCCTGGAGTCCCGGGATCGAGTCCCGCGTCGGGCTCCCTGCTTGGCGGGGAGTCTGCTTCTCTCTCTCCCGCTCCTCCCTCTTGTGCTCTCTCTCTCTCTCTCACTCTCTCTCTCAAATAAATAAATAAAATCTTAAAAAAAAAAAACCCTCTTCTTTTTGTTCTTGTCACTTCTTGGGTAATTTTACATTTTTTATATTCCAATTATTCTTTGTGTGCTCTGGTCAAATAAAATGTCCATTAGAGCAAGAATTTTGACCCTTTGATTATTCATTGATAGAAGGCATCAAAAAACTATGGCCCCAGGCCAGATCTGGCCTACCACCTGTTTTGTACAGCTAATGAGCTTAGAATAGTGGTTATTACATTTTTTAAATGATTGAAAAAAGAAAGATGAACAATATTTATGGACAGTTGAAAGTTACAAAATTCAAATTTTACCGTCCATAAATAAAGTTTTATTGGAACACTGCTACACTGCCTTGTTTACATTTTGTCTATGGCTGCTGCAGGGGCAGGGTTGAATAGTTGCGACAGAGACCCTGTCTAAAATTCTTACTTTCTGGCCCTTTATGAAGTTTGCCAACTCTTGCTATATATTAAGTACTGAGAAAAATGCCTGGCAGATAGTGTAATCTATTGGTCCAAATTCAGTGTATCACTTAGACATCAGTCATTTACCTCAAGAGCTAGACTTTAACAAGCAATCACTTTCTTCAGTAGTGGGAAAGTAAGAGGCCCCTGTAGGGCTCACAGGCAAAGGGAATCCCTGGCTGGTGAAAAGTCAAGTTTGCCTTGCTTGGTCAGGCAATGAACCTAGCCTAGCACAACCGGAGGGATGTGGTGAGTAGACTGTGGAGTCAGATGAGGAGACACTGGTAGGTGAAAATGTCAGCATGGGGACATGGGAGTTTGTCACTAATCCTGTACCTCACAGGTTCTGCATTCAAGCCATGCCAGTCCCCTCTGCACCATCCTCAAGACATGTTGGTTTCCTCATATCACAGGAAAGTTTCTCTACAAGGTACACTGGTCTCTCTGGACTTTTCTCACCCAGGTATTGCTCATGTTATTTATTTATCTTTTTACTGGAGCCAATAGTTCCTCAGGGATATTATTGATTCCCCTTGCAGACACTGTCATTGCTACCAGTAACATTATAATTGCTGCACTGGTGAGAAATGAGATAATGGTGTCCGTAACCTATAACTTGGGGTCAGGTGCTTTCTCATACTCTCAGGCACATATGCTGGTGGTGACAGGCTCACCATCCAGATATCAGAGATCTGCTTGGTGAGTTATTATTTTTTTCTCCTTTTAGAAAATGTCAGAAACAATGACTTTCAGTGTTAGAGCTTTATCTTGGAATCCTATTATGCTTCTTACTTGGGAAGGATGGAGTGCTATATTAAATCTGAAGATTATAGAGAAATGTGTAGATCCTCAGGATGGCACTAATGTGTCTCATGTTTGTACTGTATTTAGAATTATCCTCTTTACCCTCCTTTCCTTTTTGTTCTCGTCTTCCTGAGACTTCCTGTCCACCCTTTCTTACTATTAGACTTGCCAGAAGGATCCTTCTTTCCCTTCCCACCTTTTAAATGCTTTCTTTAAAATTGGGGACCATAGAACCTCCATTGTAGGAATAATACAAGGAATAAATATAGTAACATACATGTCTGGCTTTAAGCATGGACATAGAGACCGTGGGTTCATTTTTTCTTGTTTTCTCAGTGGTCAAGACTGGCTTCAGAACAACATTCATAGAGAGCCATTCCTTTGGGTGGTGTGAGGAAAAGGCATAAACCATATTCTTCTCAGGTTCTTCTTAGACCTCAGGAAAGGAATGTTAATTGTTGACTCATTCTCTCTCTCTCTCTTCTTCTTTTTTTTTTTTTTTTTTTGACTCTAAGCCTCTCAAGGAGAGAGATATTCCTGAATTTATTTCCCAGAATCAATAATGGACATAAAGCCACTCATTGACCACATCATCAGTGCTGAGCCAGAGTCATAAATGGGCCATGATATTAGATGGGAAATCCTGAGTTTGGGCTCTAATTCAAGATAATTCCTTCCCACATGCTCAGATCTGACCCTACCCTGTCCTTGGTGTGACAGAGGAAATGAACACAAGAAAATGTGCCATACAAGGGCAGGGCCCAGCAAAGAGACCAGCAAAGAGCCCATTGAATATAGGGCTATTTTCAACATTAGTTGTGGTACCTGCAGGAACCATGTGAAGGTTGCCACCTTGCTTCTCCCCACCTGGCTAAAGGCCAATGCCTAAAGAAGGGAAAATCTTCCTTACCTCAGGGCTGCCTTTTCTGCCTATCTGACTTCCTGCTATTTCCTCTTTAATGACCGACTCACTTCTCCTTTCTTGCCCTTATATATACTGCTCTTTTTTGACAAAGGAAGTCTGGATCCTACATATTTGGATGTCCATGTTCTTATTCCATATTAATTCTCATTATCTCATACCTAGTCTTCTTTCTCCACACTAGACTTGTTTCTTTTTTTTTATTTTTTTATTTTTTTTATTCTTATGTTAATCCCCATACATTACATCATTAGTTTTAGATGAAGTGTTCCATGATTCATTGTTTGTGCATAACACCCAGTGCTCCATGCAGAATGTGCCCTCCTCAATACCCACCACCAGGCTAACCCATCCTCCCACCCCCGTCCCCTCTAGAACCCCGTTTGTTTTTCAGAGTCCACCGTCTCTCATGGTTCGTCTACCCCTCCGATTTCCCCCGCTTCACTCTTCCCCTCCCGCTACCCTCTTCTTCTTCTTCTTTTTTTTTTCTTAACATATATTGCATTATTTGTTTCAGAGGTACAGATCTGAGATTCAACAGTCTTGCACAATTCACAGCGCTTACCAGAGCACATACCCTCCCCAGTGTCTATCACCCAGTCACCCCATCCCTCCCACCCCACTCCCCACTCCAGCAACCCTCAGTTTGTTTCCTGAGATTAAGAATTCCTCATATCAGTGAGGTCATAGGATACATCTAGACTTGTTTCTAATAACTTTGTTCATTCATCATAACACATTGGAATTTGGGGGCTTAGCACAGAGTCTGCTTTGGTGTTCATGACTCTGCACTCCTCAAAGCCAGATTGAAGTGGCGGACCCCTTCAACATGGCTGGTGTACCCATACCCCAGCATCTGTGAGTGTTGGCTGCTAAAGCCTCACAGCTGCACCCCTCTCAGAATTACCCTGAGATGCAGTGCAACCTCCCCTACAGTGTTACCTGAATGGCCAGTGTCCAATGATGACTGAAACGGAGTCTGGAAGCCCAGCCTGTTGTCTCAGTGAGATGCTAACTATCCTGCAGGGTGTGTACCAGGGCCCCCTGTGGGACTGGGCCAAGACCACATCCTTGCCTAGCATCTTTCCCTTGCTCTCCCTGCCTCCCTCATTCCCTCTCTCCTGAGAGTTCTCTCTCACTAGAACACTGTGGAAGCTTCCCCATCTCAGGCTCTGCTCCAGGGAACTGGACCCAAAACACCAACAGTTTTATTTAATAATGGACATGAGGCTCAGCAGAAAAGACATAAGACCTCAAATCTGAGCTGCCAATATCTGATACTCCTGTCATCAAAGACACCTCTGAATTAGAGTGTGGGGTCCCTTCAGTACCATGCGCTTGGGGCTGGACACAGGAAGTGGGGGCTTTCCCAGTGTGCCATTATCCCTGAACCCTTAGGAATTCATTTATTACCACTGAGAATGATACCAGGTTTGCCTGCCTGCCTCCTCTCTCACCCTCCCTCCCTTCCCTATTGGTTTCTTCTCATTTCTTTTCCTTTCTTTTCTTTTTTCTTTTCTTCTCTTTTCTCTTCTCTCCTCTTCTCTTTCCTTTTCCCTTTCCTCCCTCCCTCTTTCTCTCTCTTTCTTTCTCCCTTCCTCTTTCTTTCTTTTTACTATAACTGTAGCGAGAATGGATTTTTATTTTTTATTTTATTTTTAAAGATTTTGTTTACTTATTTGACAGAGAAAGAGAGAGAGAGCACAAGTAGGCAGAGTGGCAGGCAGAGGGAGAGGGAGAAGCAGATGCCCCACTGAACAGAGAACCTGATGCGGGGCTCAATCCCAGGACCCTGGGATCATGACCTGAGCCAAAGGCAGCTGCTTAACCAACTGAGCCACCCAGGCGCCCTGAGAATGAATTTTTAAGGTGATGTTGCTAATGTGTGATTCTCCTCTCCCTTCAAATACTTCAGTTCCCTCCTCAGAATCAGAAAGGGTACATACTGTACACACTCACAAAGAAAGGAGAGGTGACCTGACTCCTGAGATTCTGGGATGAGAATTTGTAGACAAGATACTTGTTTACTTCCTTCTCTTCTGAGAAGACTTTGTGGTTAGATGTAACATAGGAGTTGAGAGTAGGAGATTTGGAGATACCATGCTTGGATTCCAAGGCTCCTATATTACTATGGGGTGATTTTATTAAATTTTTCTGATTTGAAAATGGGCAATGATAGTAACATCTCTATTTTTTTTAAAGAGAAGGTAGTAAGTTAAAATATGTACTAAGAACAGTGCTTTTCTCCCTTGATTCTATATATGTGACACAAATGGAAGAGCCCGTGATACTTCCCCCAGCCCTTGACTCTCAGAGTTTATGCTTAGAATGAAAAAATCATTTGTTTTCCAAGCCAGGACTATTTAGCATAAAAAGGGGCTTTAATCAAACTCTGCAGGGTACATTTTTGCCTTTCTCATTCAATATTTCCATGTCTCTTGTTCAGTGAGAATGCTGTCTCCCAAAATCAACACATTTATTCCTTTGCTCAGTGCAGTAAAAATTTATTTCTTATTTATTTTTTTAGTGCAGTAAAACATTTTTTAAAAGATTTTATTTATTTGAGAGATAGAGAAAGTGGGAGGAGGAGCAGAGGGAGGGGGATAAGCAGACACTGCACTGAGCACGGAGCCCGATATGGGGCTTGATCTCACAATCCTGAGATTAGGACATGAGCCAAAATCAAGAGTCGGATGCTTGACTGACTGAGCCGCCCAGGCACCCCTAGTGCAGTAAAACATTTAAAATCGTTTCTGAATTGCTTCATCCATACTATTACAGATAACAAAACTGCTAAAGGGAGTTCGGGATTTATTTGCAGTTAGTTTGCATTTCTCTACCTTCTACCTTGCCCAGGACTGAGGGAATGTATTCAAGTATTATATTCAGAGTTTTTGTTTGTTTGTTGTTATTCTTTCTTCATTGTGGTTATGGCAGTCATTGAAAGACAACTGGATTCATTTGTTTCAGTTTTAGCTTTTTTATCCCTTCCCATCCTTGGTGATTTTATAAAATTTTATTTTTGGAAAATGTAGAACATTAACATGGTCCAAAAACTCAAAAGTATATACAATTTTTATTTTCAGAGAAATGTCCTTCCCTCCCTTAACTCTTTTAAAAGTCTGTGAGTGTGTTTTTTCCATCCCTGACTGGTTATCTCTTTCTTGTGGAAAGGTCACAACAAAGCTCTGGTTGGTGCCCTTGAGTGTAAGGAGAGGAGAGGCAAAGAGCTGGAGGTCAGAAAGCCCCAGGTTCCACAGAACCCCTAAGGATCACCCTGTTTGCTCACACTCTGTTATCAAACCCCAAGTTGGGCTGCCCAGTGATTTGAAAGGCCAATACTCAAGAAACAGTTTTTATTGTGAAGGAATTTGAGATTTATTCAGGAGGTCAGCCACCTGGGGAGAAGGTGGGCTGTTGTCCAAAAGCCAACTCCAAGGTTTCTGCCTGGCCCAAGGGTTTTTAAAGGAGTTTAGGGCAGGGCGCCTGGGTGGCTCAGTTGGTTAAGCGACTGCCTTCGGCTCAGGTCATGATCCTGGAGTCCCGGGATCGAGTCCCGCATCGGGCTCCCTGCTCAGCGGGGAGTCTGCTTCTCCCTCTAACCCTACCCGCTCTTGCGCTCTCTCTCTCACTCTCTCTCTCTCTCAAAAAAATAAATAAATAAAAATCTTTAAAAAAAAATAAAGGAGTTTAGGGCAGTTAATCATAAAGGGAGTGCAGTAGTCTGTAACATTTTTTTTTTAAAGATTTTATTTTTAAGTAATCTCTACACCCAGCGTGGGGCTCGAACTCACAACCCTGAGATCAGGAGTCACAGGCTCCACTCACTAACTGAGCCAGCCAGGCACCCCTGTAACATTTCTTCATTATGTGCAGACTCGATGGTGCCAGGTACAAATACATCTCAGTGCTCAGGGGTTGTATGAGGGGGTCTGGTTCCTGTTTTGTGATGTGTAGGGGTACTCTTCTTTTTTCTTTTTTTAAAAGATTTTATTTATTTATTTGTCAGAGAGAGAGGAGAGAAAGAACACGGCAGGCAGAGGGAGAAGCAGACTCCCTGCTGAGCAGGGAGCCCGATGTGGGACTCGATCCCAGGACCCCGGGATCATGACCTGAGCCGAAGGCAGACACTTAACAACTGAGCCACCCAGGCGCCCCAGTTTTTTCCCTTTTGTCTTGACAATATTTACCAATGTTAGACTGATTTATATATCTTTTATATTTTTGTCAATTATAGAATTATTTTTATTTCTATTTCATTAATTTATTATATTATCTTCAATGATATCTTCCTATTACTGTCTTCAGTAAAATTTAGCAAAATGCATAGGTTAATTTTAAAATGTTTTTCTCAGTTTTATTCCATAAGATCTGTTAAATCAGGCAGGCTGATGATGTTATTCACATCCTCTATATTTTATCTATTTTTGTGAACTGAGTGGCATTCTCAAATAGAAATCTGTTAAACTCCATCTTCTGTCCTTATATTTCCTAATGCTTTTTATGCATAAAGAGGCAACTGTCAATTCAAAATCCTACAGGGTTGATCCATTAACATGAATAGATAAAGCTGGTTTAATGAAGGCTATTATGAATTACAGGGTGCCTGCCTCAGGCAATGGAGTTGACATTATCTAGCTCCAACAACCATTTAACATGGGAGAACACTGGCCAGGACCATAGCATTTTCTAATTTTTAAAGAGAAACAAAAGCTCCAGATTGTTTAAAAGTTGGCATATAATCTAAAATTTTATTTATTTATTTATTTATTTATATTTAAATTCAACAGCCAACGCGGAGTACATCATTAGTTTTTATTGTAGTGTTCAATGATTCATTAGTTGCATATAACACCCAGTGCTCATCACATCATGTGCCCTTCTTGATGCCCATCACCCAGTTACTCCATTCCCCCACCCACCTCCCTTTAAAATATTTAAACTACAGAGTGGGAAAGGGAAGTGAAATATTGGGGCTATTTTCTGCTATTCTGTAGCCTATGTTTAGAAAAATGTCGTCACTCATAAATATGCATCCACATATCCTAAATAAAATGCTAGCAAATCATATATACTTGGAAGGGAACCAGCTTACTTTTTCAGAGTAGTTTGAATCAATATTCGTATATCCAATAATATGAAGTAGGATTTTGCAAATATGAGTAAAGGTGAAATTTGTTAATATTGAATTTGCCACACTAAGGAAAGTAATACACATATTCTTTCTCTCTAGATTATCTGGCTTTGAAACTCCTTTTGGACATTGACATTATGGCTTCTTATGAGTTGGTAATGGGGATTCTCCTCCTCTTCCAGACTGTAGTTGGGCTTCTAGGGAATTTCTTATTCCTATGTTTTTATATATTGACTTTGTTCACTAAACATACTCAGAGACCTACAGATCTAATTCTCAACCAATTGGCCTCAGCCAACCTTCTAGTCCTTCTCTCTAGGGGAATCACTCAGACACTGGCAGCTTTTTGTTTGGACTATTTCCTGGGAGAAGCTGTGTGCAAGATTACCTTTTATACTCATAGGGTGGCCCGAGGCGTTTCTCTATGCACCACCTGCCTTTTGAGTGGCTTCCAGGCTATCACTATTAATCCTAATAATTCCAGGTGGACAGTACTCAAACTGAAGGCTCCTAGATTTGTTCAACCCTCCTGTTGCCCCTGTTGGATTCTTCATCTCCTGATAAATATCGTTGTGCCAGTGAAAGTGACTCATCCAGGGAATACTATAAACATTACAAAAATGAATTTTGGACTAGGTACTACAGAAGGGTCTCATTCATCCATAAGCTCTATGCATTCCTCTTTACCTTCCTTGATATTTTGTGTTTGGGGCCAATGGGTTGGGCCAGTGGCTCCACAGTGCTCTTCCTGCAAAGACATAAGCAGAGAGTCCAAAACCTTCACCACACCAGTCTCTCTTCCAGAGCCTCCCCAGAGACCACTGCCACTCACACTGTCCTGCTTCTGGTGAGCTCATTTGTTTCTTTTTATTTTCTATCCTCCATCTTATCACTCTATATGACTGGCTTTGTCACCCAAAGCCTGCAACTCATGAACATCAGTGCATTCCAGTGCAGCTTTTAGCCCCTACCTCTTCATCAGCCCTGACATTCAAATCTTAAGAATCTACTTTGTTAGTTGTAAGACAAAAATCTCCAAATAGTCTCTTTACAAACAGCTACCATTCATTCAACAAATTTTTAAGTACAAAATATTCGACAACTGTGGGTCTAACTGTAGACTCATTTAAAATTTATCCTGGTTGTTTTTCTTCCTTTCTTTCTTTTCTTTCTTTCTTTCTTTCTTTCTTTCTTTCTTTCTTTCTTTCTTTCTTTCTTTCTTT